>NW_023462944.1:0-16315 GCF_013731165.1 Rhagoletis pomonella | reverse complement strand
GAACTTTTCATCTACATATGCTAATTTTCTAAGGAGGACTTAAGGTAGATTTACTCGTAGAGTTAAGTGTCTATCAGGTAAGTAAGTGTGAAAATATTCGTATTTTAATTCGTTTAAACTATTTTCATTGTAGCTTCATACTTTTGGTTTCTTTTCTTTTGTTTTTGTACTTTATCAAGGTAAGCCACGACGGCTGGAGAATCGAATATATGTAAGTAGCTATAATGCGAAAGCCAAAAAAACTGGAATACCAAGCTATCGAGCTGGCAATCAATTGTATTTCGCTTCGGAGCAGATTACGTTTCCGTTTAAACTCTGGCTTTTATGTATTCATTAAGCCAATATCAAATGGATATACATATGGTTTTAGCTTAAACAATGGTTTCGTACATATGTATGTAAGTGTGCCTGTACAAATTAAAACGTAGATACAAACTAGGATCCTGAGTGGTTCGGCAGATGTTTGTTAGGCTACCGGGGTTATGTATCCCATTCGCCACGTCTATAGGTTGGCTGTAAGAATCCGGCGGTAAGTAAGGCTGACTCAGGATACAAAATCCAAATTCCTTTTTATCACAATTCACAATCCTAAAGAAAATCGAGCACGCTTACAATTTTGTCTCTCTTGATATTCTTTTTATTTTTGCACATAGAGCATTAAATTAAGGTTCTTACCAATTACGATGATTTAAAAAAATGTTTTCCTCAACTCGCTGCAATGGTTCCTCACATCGGCACTTTACGTGATAAATCAATTCAATTTTTTTTATTATTTTTAAAATAAATTAGATCTCCGCGTGTTGTCAGCTCCAAGGTTCCAAAAGAAAAGACAGCATGATATTTGCGGAAATAGCTCCTCAGTCAAAAGAGAATATCATCGTTTTATCGATAGTTTGATATACAGGATCATATGATCACGGAGATGTCTGAAAGGAACCTTGATGCAGCGGTGTTAAATGTGCAACACAGGGTGACTATGGGTCACGGAATAAAAAAAAATACAGAAACCGGAAGTGACGGAAATATAACGACAGTAAAACCTGTAAAGAACTAAGAGGGCCATTTTCTAGCTGGAAATAAAACTATTCTGAACTGGACCCACGGTACAAAGTAACAAACTTTGGTATAAGTTTCGAGCCTTTTAATTAGATTTCTTATAAAGATTCTGAGTATGCAGTTTTCTAGAATAAAGTTCAAGTTTCAAATGGCTAAAGGTTACTGTTGATTTTTCAGAATCGTTTTTGTCGAAGACGGTTTAGGCGCATCTGCTAATACCAGTCGCCTAAATACATGCTATGTTCTGCTGCATGTGCAAAAATTTCCTTAATGCAATTTATGAAATGTTTGCACATGCACTTCTCAACTGCCATGTAATTGAACTTCAAAGTATCCTCGGCCTAGTCTGATGCATCCTCCGGACACTACTTCCGGAGTCTTGTACGGACTCTCCATAGCTTACAACCATGCAGCGGTGGTAATAGTTGATTACCAATGGCCACAGTGCCTACCCACATGTATGTATATAAAAAAATATTTATTGGACCAAAAAGTAGTGGGAAGGCACTGTGGCCAAAGGTAATCAACTATTACCACCTCTGGTTTTAAACCATGCAGAGTCCGCAAAGGACTCCGGAGCAATGTCCGGAGGATGCATCAGACTAGGCTGCATGATAAGCAAGAGTATGTTTCTCGATGACAAACAGTTTCGACAATATGCTATGATATATTGCAATGATTGGACCAAGTGTGGTGGAAGTCGGTAAGGCGGTTATCGACATACACTTATGTAGTCATACGTGGGTGGTGCCACGCCCACTTTACGAAAATCAATAATCTGGTATTTTGTTAAGAAATTGTTGTAAGTTGGCATCTTTAGTTATTGAAATATCGTAGTTTTCGTATTTCTGAAATGTACCGTCATATATACGATAACCAGATTGCTGTAGCCAAAATTCGGGACATTTCTAAAGCATCGGATCCTAACATAAAATTTTGGTTTTAGAATAAAAGGGTTAAGTTTTATTTAAACCCAAAAAAAAGGAAAAAAATTTAAAATAGTTAATTATTTTTTTATGAAAATATAACTTACTATCTAAACAAAAAATTAAATGAAAATTTCAAAATTAATGGAACATTTATAAAAACTCTACGAATTTGAATAAATGTTCACCAAAATTTTAAACATTTTAAGCAGATGTTCTGTAATTGTTTTGAGTATGCAGTTTTGTAAATTTTAGTGTAATAAAGTTGGAAGAAGCTTGAGACTTACCGTTGATTTTTGGTAATTTTGTTTTTCGCGCATTTTCTTCCATACACCTTATGGTAAAAAATTTTTTATATGGCGAAAATGATTAACACCTTCCACAAAATCTACCATACCGATATCAACGGTAAGTCCTAGCTAATTAAAATTGGCACTTTAGATTGAATATGTTACAAAACTGCATACTCAGAACTTTTCTAAGAAATCTTTTAAAAACTCCAAATTTATATGAAATGTTGTCGAATTTTGCTAATTTTTGTATAAAGTTTCAACTTCTGACTTACATGATCTTTGTTAGATAAAGAGCCACACTTTCATAAAAAGGAATAAACATTAAATAATGGAAAGGGGAGTAGCCAAGGAAAGCTAAAATGTCTCTTCCTTAATTATATTTTCACCACTCTATCTACAGCTTATATTTTTCATATCCAAGATTTTTTTTGAGGGCATTAGTATTATTTTTTATAATTTCATTAGTTGTATTATTATACGTTTATGGCTCACTTATATTCTATGTCCTTTGGATAACGAAAGTGCTACCTCGGTCGTACGAAAAATTATTTTTGGGCCAGACTGCAGGGAGAGTCTTAATAAATGAATAAAGAAAACACTGAAAATCGGGACTTAATCAGTATAAATATGAAAAATTTGGATACTTATACGTCCCGACTTTTAAAAAATATTCAGCGGGACAATTTTTTTCAAAATCGATACTGACCCCAATATCGGTACGACTGGTCACGGTAGTTATATAGTAAGTGCCAGTAATTTAAGTCCGATTTCAAAAGTGCCGAGTTCGGTAGAAATTGATTGATAAACCCGTTACCGAGATACACTGTTTAGGCATAAGTGGGCGGTGCCCATTTTCCAAAAATTTCCCTAAGGGGCACCGAAATTGCGCATATGGAAACTGCGCATTTAGACATTATTTCGGTTTCAACCAGTAATTTTAGTACTATTTCAAATGTGCTGAGTTCGGTAGAAATTGATAAACCCTTAACCGAAATACACTTTAATAGCCCGAACACAATGAAACGACGAGCTACGGACCACAGCTGTCAAATTAATTTTCTACGTGTTCTTATGTAGATAATTATTTTGGCCAAATTAGACATATTTTTATTTTTCCAGCGACAGATAAGGTTCTTCCTCTTCTTTTATGTCAAACTCATACAAATTCATCATGTCGCTGCCGCGTTCAAAGAAATCATGTCGCCATCGACAAAGCGTTTATATAATGAAGATAACAAATTGGAAGCTGTGGCCCGTAGATCGTCGTTTTCCATGTGTTCAGAGCTTTAGGCATAAGTGGGTGCGGCCACGCCCATTTTCCAAAAATTTCCCTAAGGGACACCGAAATTGAGCATATGGAAACAGTGCATTTAGACCAGTGATTCCCAAAGTGGTCCAGGGCGACCCCCAGGGGCCGCGGCGTAGCGTGACGTGGTGTGGCGCGCCGGTCGCGTGGGGTACGCGGGGCGTGAGCGCGAGCGCGCAAATTTAATATTTGAAAGAGCAATAATGTCAATGGATTTTATTTCGTTTATAATATCAATTGACTTTATTTCGAAAAAAAAAATGTATTGGTATCATGATTTTCCTTTCAGATATAGCAAATAGAAAAGTGAAAGGGCATCGATTTCTAGAATTTTCTGGTTTTCAGCAACTTACTCGTTATTTGAACCTCCAAATTAAGGGTTGATGATATCCCAATAAACTAATCCTTGCAGAAGTAATTATAGGAATCGTTTTCGCCACCTACTATGTACAAATTGAACAATGTTAAGATATTATATTATTAACTGAACTGAATGAAAAGGAAACACAAATGTTGCCATAATTTAAAAATTAAGCAAGAAATTATTCAAATGTACACAGCTAAATATATGTATATAAATCTACGTGCATAATAATATGTTAATATTTAAGAAATATTCAAAATTTAGTTTTTTAATAATCAAAATTTTTCCATTATAAATCTTTTTTATTCATTTTTATTAAAAACATAGCTCATTCCATAACAAAAACTAACTTTTTTTGCAAACTATGTATAAAATTCACACAAATTATTGAAACTTTAAAAAATTGTCTTGAAAATTTTATTCAGGATTTTTGGAAAATTTTCGATTATGCAGTTTGTGAAATTTCAAGTAGCCGTTTTTGTCAAGGCTATTGCGCATTTTCTTCTAATAAAAACAGACTTTGTTCTTGCGTTACCTAGAGTTTTTACAAATTTATTAAACCGCTTTGTAAGTAAACACAACTGTTACACACAGTCCTTTATGGTATATTCACAGTCGAAATAAAGTCGACTCTGAAGTTATTTATAGTTTTTTTGACAGATGACCTCTCTAATGTGTTTCTTAAAAAAGTTTTCAAGAACTTCTGCGATAAAATATAAATAAAAATATAAGTTAAATTTCGCAGGCCTGTTATTAAAGTCTTAAGTTTCTTTCTTACGGACTTCTTTAAAACGATTTTTATTATAGACTGTAACTAACTTAATGCTATAGCTGTTTTTAAATTATATTAGTTTTTAAGTAAGTTATTTACTGACATATGAAACTAGATTCTGAAATATTAGTTAGTGCCTATAGCATATATGTAATACTCCTATATTGGCAGTAAGAGCTAGTACCGTCCGAAAACACTACAGTACAGATATATCAATAAACACGTACGAAAGAAAAGGAACACATACGTTCCCTGTGGGGAAAGTCTCTAGTTCTGCACTGGTGCGCTTCTAGTTCATTTAGACCCAGTACTGGTTCGCGATAAATCTCTTTTGCATGCAAGCAACTGGCGAATTTAACATGGCGATATTCTAGGAAGTGTCAATTGCCCCCCGCTGCATCCCTTTTTCGATAGTTCCGAACTAGTCCTAAATTCTATAGTTCCGAACCAGTTCTAAAATCGACAGACGAAAGAAAAAAGTATCATGATTTTTCAATCTTTTTGGTTCTTCCGTGTGTGCGATTTTAAGTTATTTTGGAAGAAATGTGTTTTCAATTTGAAATCAAATTTGTTTGAATGATTGTAAGAAATGTACGTTTATCTACATACCTTTAGCTGTAGCTGAGTTTGCAGAGGTGCTCGGTGCTATTTCTTAGATTTCAGACGGTCCCAAGATGTTGAAATGTTAACACAAATTTTAGTTTTGTATTACCAAGCTATGCAAAAGCATCTGCGAAGCACATAATAGAAGCGTATTTGAACGAAAAAGCCGCCGAACACATATCTAAGTAAAGTAAACAAGCCCCCCGCTGCATCCCTTATTCGATAGTTACGAACTAGTTCTAAATTCGACAAATAAGATCTAGTTCGTTCTGCATCCCTTTTTCTATAGTTCCGAACCATTTCTAAATTCGTCACTTTAGATATAGATTTCTAGTGAAAAAACTGAAAAAATTAGTTTTTTAAAAGTACCACTTTTCGCCGACTTTGGACTGGTGGGAATCTAGTTCATTTTTAGCGATAAAGACCTAGTTCGGAACTAGAAATTTGATTCACTAATCCGCAGTTTCCCTGCAGGGATTATAAATAACCATGTACACAACACATATACAAAAGCGGCACTCAAGTACACAATACATTGACAAAAACGGTACTAACTGTCTCGCTTTGATTTCGGAATGCTTGCACATTGAGAAAATAGCTTACTGCCAATATAGAAGTATTACATATATGGCCTATAGTAATCTACATATCGCACACCATCTTCAAGAGAGGCACAACTCAAATATCACATCCGAAAATATAACTGCTTATGGATCGTACAGATTCACCGCACCTAATACAAAAGTGAGGTGTGCGGTATGTACTAAATGAGATGACCTTTGTCGGCCAAAAGCGCAGTTACCCACGGACGTAAAAACGGAGAACGTGTCAGCTGACACGATCTATGTTATGGGATCTGCGTGTTAACAAAAACTCACCACCGCATGACCGTGACGTAGACGTTGCTTCTCTCTCTTTCTATCAGCAGCATACTTGATATCTTTCTACGTACTACTAACATTGTCACAGTAATGACATTATAATAAAGACTGAGATATATGAATTATTAATTTATATCTTTATTTTTTTATTTATAAATACTTTTTTATTTCCGATCAAATTCTTACCGTAGGTAGCCAAACATTTCTTTATTTTAATAATTTAACGATCGTTTTCCTCGGATGGTAATTTTATTACCCTGTTATTTTGTTTTACAAATAACATTTACATATACATAGCTACATACCGTGCATAGCACATTATTTTTTTACAAAGGTTTTTTATACCAAATCCTTTTCGTACACTTTGTTTAAAAATGTAGTCCAACGTATGTATGTGTGTACAGCAGTGTTCACAATGTTCCCAAAAATGTGCAAGTTTGAAACTTGCATTTGTGTGGTTTCTGTTATAGATCGAACTGTGTTTTAAATGAAAGTTACTAAAAACAAATTAATAAGAATAGGTTCAAAACATTATTGGTGCTATTATTGTGAACACTGCTGTACATACATACATACATTGGACTACATTTTTAAAACAAAGTTTACGAAAAGGATTTGGCATAAAAAGCCTTCGCAAATATTGTAAAAAAATTAACTACAGTACAGTGTTTATTTAATTTACGGTTAACCAATTGCAAAATCTCCACCTGAACTTAGTGAATAGGGTGGCCAGATGCGCTGATTTAATCAGTACATGTGCTGATTTTTTCCTATTGTACGCTCTCTATTGATTTTTTGAGTTTGTACTGATTTTGTACTGATTTTTACATTTCATAAATACTTTCGTAAACTGGTGTAATTGACATTTACTTGAGGTTTACAAGTTCAAAACAATGGTTTTTGACAACTCATACGTGTGAGGATTTCGCAAAATAACAAACTGTTTGGATTCAAACCAACCCAACTTCACGATTTGCAGGTTTTACAGGATTTACAGGTAAAGCTGGTTTCGCCATTAATAAATCTTATGAAAGGTGGTGGTGAGTTAATCATATATTATGTTAGAACAAGAGATAATCTTTTGATTATAATTAAACATCCAATGAGAAATCGGCTGTCAGTATTTCAAACTTAAGACGACTACTGCTACGGTGCAATGTAAGTTCTAAATATTTGGAAAAGGTGCAACTACCGACTCTTGAATATGATATATGTAGCTTTACTTTGATTTTTGACGTTCTCCCACCTGTAATTTTACTTGCACATACACATTTAACACTAAACTTCATTCGTACTCGAAAAATCGTTTACCGATAATTCGGTAATATACCTTTTAGTCAACATTTTAATGTGAATGTTGTATTTAACAAGCAAACCAACTAAATCAGTTTTAATTTTGTAGCTTAAAATATGCAAACGGATTCTGACTCGAGCTCGGCTTCTACTGAAACTGAATGAGCTACAAATTTTTTATTTTTTTTCTCAATTTTTATAAATTTTCTAGAAAGTTTGAGACTTCAACGCACATGTCTTTTGTTATAGAATTAACTATATTTTTTTAAAAAATTTAATTAAGTAAGGAAATAAAAAATTTTCAAAACCTGTCTACATTTTACTACTATTTTCGTGAGCACAGCTGTTCATACATACGTAATACCTTTGACTTATTTTAAAGTAAGGAAGTTTTATATTGATAATACTATATGCATATAAAGGTCTATTAGTTATTTTTTGTTAACTTAATGCGCTGTTATTTGGTTGTTATATGGCTAATAATAAAATATGCGCTTAAAAATTAGCTGATTTTTATGGCTTTGTACTGATTTTTGATCCCAACTGTACTGATTATGTCACTATAATATCTGGCCACCCTATTCGTCAACCTCATGCTCAGGGAGTCGATCTAGCCTCTCGCCTAGCAAGGCAAAGAAATTTCTGAATTTGTCTTTTTTGGCCAGCCTTGACTCCTCCCCATACTTGCTTTTCATCTCCGTTAAAATTTCCGTCATAAGGTCATTTTTGCGTTTTAGTGTGGGTGTTTGCGGCGAAGGATTGGAGTTCTCGCCATGTAACCACTCCACAGTAGCTTCGTCCTCTTCAACGACATTCGAGGTAGTGCTGGAAATGTATTACGAAAAAACGAGTAAATAGATACATATATGTACACATGTATACGAATGTTAGCGGTTATATAAAATATACCTATATATGTACATATAATAAAAAATTAAACACGCATTAAATACCGCCCATTATTATTCCGATATGTTAACGAAGAACATGGTATTTTCACCACGATTATCCAAAACGTATCTTTTCTTTTTTAATATAACGATGTCATTCAAGCAATATTCTTTCTATTTACCTAGCCGGTTCCATTGAGTCCGCTAGAAACTCAAGGCTTTCCCAGTATTTCCAAAGTGGACCCAACTTTTGGGCAGAGCCAGATGGACGATCTTCAACATTTTTTCCCCGTCGGTACCTATCCCGCAGACTTTTCCATTTTATTTTGACCTCTTTTTACTAAAACGTACATGTTTAAAGTTAATATAAAAACTAAAGTTAATGTTAATGCTACTACTACATATCTAAAAGTTAAGCTACCTGGGAAATTTAGCTCCTGGCTTATAGTCTCCCACAACTTCTCCTTGTATTTGAAGTCCTTGTATTTCGTTTCCCGTTTATCAAACAAGCACGGATGTTTTCGAACCATTTCTATTAGTTTTTCGGTTAAATTCTGCAAAATTCCAAATATTATTGATAGAAAAATAAAATATTAAAATACTTACATCCATCTTGTTTATTACTGCCGCGCAAAATATCATATGTCACTTTTAATTTGTTTTCAAATTTTTTTGTATTTGCCTTTTCATCTTTGTCATTTTTGTCCTCTTTCTTTCTTACCCCTGCCTTCAGCACCCTTACTTAAAGACGCAACGCGCTGTCAAAATTGAAAATTCCATTTGCTCGGCGTTAACGCCGCGTTATTGTGGGATGCTCCATACAAATTGTACGGGCATGAGGATTTTTGACAATTGTTTGGCGCTTGACGCGCCAATTTTCGGACGGCAGTAAGTCTCGCTTTTTTTTTGTACCGTGTACGCTTAGTTAAGTGAATCATTTCAGCATGCTACCGTGCCTTCTTTTGCACGGCAGTGCGCTGTGATATACTGCCCTGCGATTTTCCTCCTAGCGAGGGACTCGCATGTAGATAAGCTGCGAAAAATGCAAAACCGAACGACGAGATTCATCCTCAACAAACCGTACGACACACCAACAAGATGTATGTTTGAAACCTTGAATTGGTTAAGCGTGAAGCAACAAGTTTTTTACCACGCTATTAAATTTGTGTACAATATTAAGAAAAGCAACCTGCCGGATTATCTTAGCGATAATCTCCGATATATAAATGAGACCCATACATATTTGTTAAGAGAGAATAACAGCTTCAGACACCCGAAGCATAGAACGGAAGTGGACAAAAAATAGTAATTTTTATTAAGGCTTAAAGTGCTTTATTGAATTACCAGAAGAAAAATTGTGATGTTATCACTCTTTTCATGCGGCTGCTATATGACTATTGTAGAACGCAGCCTATAAGATAGTGATATATGAACAATAGCGTGGATTAGAAACTAGGCCTTTCCAACCACCAAGATATCGAGACTAGGTGGGTCGGACACTCGGCATTCCCGACTACCTAGGGTACATTAAAAACCTTGGATAATAAACAATAAATGAGCAGATTAGTAACTAGGCCTTTCCAACCGTCACGAAAGCGCGACTGGGCAGATCGGAAACTCAGCCTTTTCGACCACCCAGGAGATGTCAAGATACGGAATAACCCAAAAAGTATAGCGCGGATTGGAAACTCGGCCGTTCCAACCGTCTACATAATCTCCGGACAATAGCATGCTTTTGTGTTGATATAAAAAAATTACAGTGATAAAGAAATAATGTTATTTAAAAATTTCCGTAGAGCATATCATATTTAATATTTAAATTTTAAATCAAAATCTAATTCTAAGAATGTTAAATCTTTGTTGTAATATAAGTATAGCAGACTGTAAAAAATAAATAAATAAATATAAAATGTAAAATCTTGTGTGTATCTTTTATTCTGAAATTCTTATTTCTATTCTTTCTTTCAAATGTTATTTTTTATATCTTCTATATGAATAAATGAATGCTACTACTACTACAAATTTATTTTATACTTATTTTATAGCGTAGATATTTTCATTTAGGATGAATTTTAAATTGTTACCAAAAACCGCGCGTCTACCGGTCGCTGTGGTGTACTGTTCAGAAATGCGCGCTACCATTCTGCTGGACCTTGCGCCGAGCCCAGCTCCCGACTTCTTCTTCTTTATTGGCGCTATAACCGCCTAAGTGATTTTGGCCAGGTCCAAAACAGCACGCTAGTCATTTCTCTTCTATGCTAACGGACGCCAATTGGAAATGCAAAGTGAAGCCAAGTCCTTCTCCATCTGGTCTTTCCAACGTAGAGGAGGCCTTCCTCTTCCTCTGTTACCAGCATCGCGGCCCGCGTTGAATACTTTCAGAGCCGGAGCATTTCTGTCCATTGGAAGGACATGGCAAAGCCGGCAGAGCCGCTGAATTTTAATTCGCTGCACTATGTCTATATCGTTGTAAAACTTATACAGCTCATCGTTAAATCGTCTGTGGTATTCCCCATCGCCAACGCGTAAAGGTCCGTAAATCTTTCGCAGAATCTTTCTCTCGAAAACTCCAAGCGCCGCTTTCTTCAGATGTTTTCATTGTCCATGCCTCCGCGCCATATACCAGCACATGCATGATGAGTGACTTATAGAGTGTGATCTTTGTACGACGAGAGAGGACTTTATTTCTCAATTGCCTACTCAGTCCAAAGTAGCACTTGTTGGCAAGAGTGATTCTCCGTTGGATTTCAAGGCTGACATTATTATTGGTGTTAATGCTGATTCCCAAATAAACGAAGTCGTCTACTTTTTCAAACTTGTAACTGTCAACAGTGACGTGGGTGCCAAGACGCGTATGATCTGGCTGTTTAGGTGATGACAGTAGATACTTCGTTTTGTCCTCATTCACAAACAGACCCATTCGTTTTGCTTCTCTATCTAATCCCGAGAAGGCATAACAGACGTAGCCCTTGTTTTTACCGATAATCTCGATGTCGTCGGCATACGCCAGCAATTGTATGCTCTTGTAAAGTATTGTGCCTGAGTGGTTCAGTTCTGCGGCTCTTATTATCTTCTCCAACATCAGATTAAAAAATCCAACGAGAGGGAGTCCCCTTGTCTGAAACCTCGTTTGATATCAAACGGCTCGGAGAGGTCCTTCCCTATTCTGACAGAGCTGGTGGTATTGCTCAACGTCAGTTTACACAGCCGTATTAGTTTCGCGGGGTACCAAATTCAGACATCGTGGCATAAAGACAACTTCTCTTCGTGCTGTCGAAAGCGGCTTTGAAATCGACAAATGGATGGTGTATGTCGATATAATTCTCGCGTGTTTTTTCCAAGATTTGGCGTATTGTGAGTACCTGATCTATGGTGGATTTTTCACGCCTAAAGCCACACTGATAAGGTCCTATCAGTTCGTTGACGGTGGGCTTCATCCTTCGCATAATACAACCTATGCTTAGAATGCTGATTCCGCGGTAGTTGGCGCGAATGGCGGGATCGTCCTTCTTGTGGATTGGGCTGAACACACTTAAATTCCAATTGTCGGGCAGGCGTTCATCTGACCATATTCTGCACAAGAGTTGATGCATGCACCTTATCAACTCCTCGCCACCATATTTTAATAGCTCCGCTACTAGGCTGTCAGCTCCAGCAGCTTTGTTGTTTTTCAAGCGCGCTATCGCTAGTCGTACCTCGTCATAGTCAGGTGGTGGAACATCGACTCCAAGGTCATCGACTTGGGGCTCGGGTTCGTCTTCTCCAGTAATTTCAGCGCTGCTACCATTCAGTATGGTGGAAAAGTGTTCCCTCCATAATTTTATGTACATTCTGGATATCGGTCACTAGGCCGCCCTTTGTTGTTCTTACAGGAGTTCGCCTTGGTCTTGAAACCTTCCGTAAGTCGCCTAACCCTCTGGTAAAATTTTCGCGCGTTCTTCCTCTCGGCTAGCATTTCAAGCTCTTCGCACTCACGTATCTCGGCCTCTCTCTTCTTCTTGCGGCAAAGACGTCTCGATTCCTTCTTCAGTTCCCTATAACTGTTCCGCGTGGCTCGCATTGCGCCCAATCGCAGCGTGGCCGTATAGGCGGGGTCTTTTTTCTCTGCGGTTCCACTGCTCGCTTATGTCGGATTGTTGAAGAGTGCTCTCAGATAACAGGTGTGTGAGTCGAGTGGCGAATAAATTGGCCGTCTGTTGTGATTGCAGCTTTTCGACGGTAAGCTATCTTTGCATTAATGGGCGCACATTTTTTGCTGCACAGAGGCGGGTGCGTATCTTGGCTACAGCAAGATAGTGGTCCGAGTCGATGTTTAGCCCTCGGAGTGTACGAACGTCTAATACGCTGGAAGCATGCATTCCGTCTATCACAACGTGGTCGATTTCGTTTATCGTTTTTCGATCTGGAGACAGCCATGTAACTTGGTGGATGTTTTTATGCATGAACCTAGTACTACATATTACCATGTTTCGGGCCCCGGCGAAGTCGATCAGCCTCAGTCCGTCATCGGACGCCAAAGATCCCTTCCTTGCCCACCTTGGCAATAAAATCGCCGAGCACGATTTTAACATCGTGTCGCGGGCAGCGCTCATATGCACGCTCTAGGCGCTCATAGAAGAGATCCTTGGACACCTCGTCCTTCTCTTTCGTCGGGACTCGGCTACGGAGTCTCTCTCCGTCGCAAGGCTTCACACTTACTTTTCCTTGCCCCGTCCATCGCATTTCTTGAATGGCGGTGATGTCACCTTTTATCCTTACGAGGACATCAACCAGCCGGGCAGAGGTACCTTCGCCATTAAAGATCCGGATATTCCAGGTGCATACCCTCAAATCATATACGTTTGCCGTGGTCGTCATCAAAAAAAAAAGGGGGTCTCATCCGTGGCTGTTTGTACTTTGTACGTTGTGAGCGCGATTTGAACCGTACCACTTCTGCACACGGAACCATCCTCCCAGCTTCCGACTAACCTCAATAATAACAGTTTTTTCTACTTAATAGCGGTCGCCCCTCGGCAGGCAATTGCAAACCTCCGATTTATGTAATGAAAAACAGATTCTCATAAAAATACAATCGCTGTTCGGAGTCTGTGTAAAAGTGTAGATTTCTCCCCTTTGTGTGACATCAAGGCGCATACCACATATCAGAAGAAAAGCTCGGTCAAACACTAGCATCTATTATTGGTAATATTAATGGGTCTACCGAGTTTGGTAAAGATTGATAAAGCGGTTACTCAGATACAAGTTTTATCATAAGTGAGGTGCACCACGCACCATTACAAAAACTTTGAACTTATACGATTTTTTGCTTAAATGCAACTTGTTTACCCAATTTTTAGTAATTTGGCTCAATTAGTTACAGAAAAATTTTATTTTTTATCAAAAATTATTCATTTTTGACAATGAATTTTAAAGTACATAACCTGTTATTGAACCACCCTGTGGTTTAGTTAATTTTAAAACTTATATACTTCATTAGTAAAAAAGTGATGGGTTATATAACGAAAATAACGACGCCATATTTCAGAATACGGATCTTTGATATAAACCGTTCTTCCATATCACTAATTTTATACATACCCTTGTATTCCGTTGGAAAGAAATGTTGCGGGAGGCGGTGAACTTCGATACCGAGGCGCATTTCCTTTGAGGAATCGGAATGCATGACGCGCTGGATGATCGTTGTGAAGGATGTGATATGCTGAGTGGGAGACTTTTGTCAAACCATTAGAAGAATAGCTACTTGACAGCAGTAGAATAAAAATGCATATGTTGATTTCACAAATCATCTGGAATGGTCAGAAAAACTTAAAATTATTCAAGACCAATAAATTGTATTTCTATGTATGTATTTCTATTTTTATATTCCTCGAGTTTTTTAAGAAAGACGAGCTGTATTAGCACTTTTAAAAAATAGTTTTAGTGATAGCGAAACAAATAACACCGCCAATTTTATTGAATTATGGTAAATTATATAGTGACATATAAAGTTAAAATACCAATTGTAAAAGTAATTAGGGGCGAAATTGTTTAAAGATTCCGGAGAGGGGTTTTCAAACCGACTCTCAATGGGTTAATCGGGTTACTTTAGAAATTAGTTCAAGGTCAATTCATACATAAATCATCCGATCAACATACATACCACTAGTCCTATAAAACTTTAGGTCTGTTTGATGAATGCAAGAGAGTGGTCTAGTGCAGGAAATAGGCATTCGATGGGGGTTTTTCTTGCACTAAACGCACGATGTAGCGAAACAAAGATGGCGTCTTCCGCGGACCGCTAATTCTCGCTTTGTTGATTTTGCAACATCCACCCTTTCGCTGACGTCACAATATATGAATTTTTTTTGCACTAGTGGTCAATATCAAATTTCCCGTGCTATTAAAATGGCCTTGAAAGGAATTTCTCCGAGCAGTTGAAGCCAAACCTATGTTTTAACCAATGCTTATGCCCCTTTACAAAGGAGGAAGGCTATTGGAATTCCCGCACTGGAAAACGCTTGAAATCACGGTGTCCACTTACTCATTTTTTTCTGTACCAAACGTGTACCGAATAGGTTAAGCACATTGTTTATACATATGTAGATGTAGTTAATAGGGCAACCAAAAATATGCTCGAGCATGTTTTTTTCTTATACGTTATCACAAAATGCATTAAAAGAAAATGCTACTTATACAAAGATAAAGCGTTTTAGCCATATTTGTTAGAGAATATTTCGGCATATTTCGCAATGAATGCTTTTTTTTGAACGTTTTAGAAATGAATTTATTTCAGAAATAAGTGCATATTCAAAAAAAAATTTATTTCTGTTCTGGAAGAATATTAAATTATTAACATAAACATATTTTTGGGTACGGTTTAGTAAGTGGCCCACCTATTTCGGGGTATTGCGTCCAAAGGGGTGACCCGATCCAAAAAAAATTGCACACACTTGTAGCCAAGGGTCTACCCATTACTTTAACATCCACTATTGTAATTTTTGGTCACTAATTTATTTACAAATTGGGTTTGAAATATGCCCTTTTTTGTAAAATTCGGAAAATAGCTCACATTTATCACTCCTATTTTCCTTAAAGCAGCCACTTCACTAATGCATTTTTATATTCCCCTTCACTTTAAACTTTATTCGACTTGTTACAACTTTCTTTATTACTTTAATTTTAATCTATCAATCACAATTTATTAAATAAAAACATCTTCAAAACCACGCGTTTGCCTTTGGTTGCATATGCACATTAAATGGTGGCGTTTAGCTGTCAAACTGCTAAATATACAAGAAGGATGAGAGACAAAAGAAAATATGATATAACCCAGTCAGCATTAAAAATATAAACCTTTCCATGGAAAATATGTATTTACTGTCCCTGTGGCTCCTTTCGGGTGTTGGGTATGGTTGTATTTCTAAGTATAACGGTGAATTTCATTTTGTACGCGAAATTTATATGAACTATTTCATTTCGATTGCTGCACATATTTTTTCGATTTTTCTTATTAAAATGGCTGGTAAGTAATTAACGTATATAAAAATTGCCCATAAATGCAATTCTTTTGTTTCTAGATGAACGTCCTTCCACAAGCGCAAGCGCAAGGGATTACAATAAAGGCGGTGAATGGAATTTTGCGCGTTTGGTGTTGGAGTTGAGGAGCCATGAGCAGGGGACTCAATTCGCGGAGGAGCACGGCTTGATCCCAAATACAAGGGTTTGCCCCTTTCATAAGTTACCTATGAATAGGCGAAAGGGTGGCAAGTTTGGGTTTTTCGTATGCCGGCGGGGAAATTGTGCCAAAAGACCCCGCGTATCTGTAGCTGCAGGGACGCGGTTCGAGGGGGTCCGTATAAGCGTGCCCCACGTGTACTATCTCATGTACGCCTTCGTTGAGAACTTCCGCCGAGAAATGGTTCTGCGCCAAGACCACGTGAAAGAACAAAAAA
>NW_023462943.1:0-16323 GCF_013731165.1 Rhagoletis pomonella | reverse complement strand
TTACTCTTCTCGCTCATCCTCAATCCAGAGCAGAAATCGTATTAAGCAGTGATGCCAGCAGTAGGCGCAGATTTACATCAACCCCTCGGTTTTTTCTCAAAAAAAAAAAAAAAATATATATATCTAATGCCAAAAGAACAACTCGGGAGGTACTGATCGCTGAAGCCGAAAAGGCAGAAACATAAATGACCCAATGCTAAAAAGCACAAATATGGTGAATGGAGCATACTGTTCAACGAAGTACAATAGCTCCGCCCGTGTTTCTGACCCGTATCAAACGTATTGTGTACCGATTCTTAAAAACTTGCGTATTTTTCAGGTAATACTTAAAAAAAAAAAAAAAAAAAAGACACTCATAAATTGAAAAAAAAAAACCAAGTTTCAGCTTCCTTTTTATGCAATATCGACCGAATGTACATTTCTGGCCGAGCAAACCTTACCAAACCTTTTTTAACGAGGTAGAATTCTGTAAATTAATAATAAAAAATTATTATATATGTATATATATTTTTTTAATATAGTTCAAACAGTAATAAAAACTATGTAATTACATTTAAAATTTTTTTACAAAATTTAGAAGAATTTATAAAATTTTCAAACTTTTTAATCAAAATTTTTGAGGAAAATTTGATTTTTGACAATTTTTATTTCATACGATGTTACGTTTTTTTTCATACAAAAGGCATGCATTACATTGAAAAAAAAAAATTACACAAGACCGTCGACAAAAAAATTGGCAAAAATCATTGAGAATTTTGAGCTTCTTCAAACTGCATCCTATTATACTAAAATTAAATGGGCTATTACGACTGCCTATTCGAAATATTCGTCAAAATTTATTAAAGTTTGAAATTTTGAAGAAAACTTTATAATTTTTCTAAATTTCGTACAAAGTTTGAAACTTTTAAATATTAACTATTTAAAAAATTTTAATTAAAAAAATTCTACCTTTTTAAGTGGTGGTAAAGTTTGTTTTATGTTTTGCTTTACATTTTTTAGGAATATTTGTTCGCATTGAATTCGCAACAAGGCCGATTATTTGTCAGTATACCACATATATGTACGTAAATTTGTTAACTGCATTACTTTCGTTTTACACTTAAAAAACAAAGCCTGATGTTGACATTAGGAGTGATAATTCAGACTAAAGGCATACAAATATCAAAATTCTAACTTATGTTTAAATCTGTAAGATATTCAGTCTTTTGAATCAACTCCCATTGGGGTTTATATTAAATCAAGACTTTGGATTGACTAGACGTTTTACGAACTAAGGAATGATTCTCGATATTTAAACTTACATACAAGCGGACGTTATGCGAATATCCATCAAATGGTTCATTGGGTTGATGTACCTTTTTTAAACTCAAGAAACCAGCTCAGTCCGTGATCCACCAACAGTGTTACTATTTCCGCTGTTGTTGTTGTTGTTAATTTCTTTAGAAGCATGCTTATTCGATTCATTTGTTAAAGCAAGCAGTGTAACAGTCGGAGATGGATTTGTACCGCTATTTTGATCTGAACCATGTGTAGTGTTTTCTCTTGTTGAAGTCTCCGATGCCGTGCTAACATTGGAATCTTCATATTGTAGGACAGTGTGACTCAATGGAGAAACAATATGATGAAGTGCTGGTAAGATGATTGGTGCAAAAACAGCGTTTAGATCAAGTGTTTGTTGCAGCATTCGCCACGAAGCCATAAATACTGCTTTGACACGTTCAAAAGTTTCGAAATCATACACCGACCTCGCTGTATTTGTTAAATCAAAAGGTTCTATGATAAAAAAAAAAAAAAATTGCAAATCACATCGTATGACATCCTTGAATTAATATTTTTACCTTCAATACAGAGCTCCTTCCATTGGTGGATATCATTTTTCGACGACTTCGCTAGACGACAGACATTAATTGGCAGGATACCACCAGTACGAATTGAGATTGCAAACTGAGCGTAACTAATAAAAAAAAATAGTGAATACAATTAAAAATCCATGTTAAAAACACTAGTAACCATATTACTTACTCGAAAAAAATATAAAATTTTAGAAAAAATACAGAAAAAGTTCACCGATAGATTGCGTATTTTTTGATTCATATGACCCAATGGTCTCGTTCATGTCCACGTATCCAAAGTCATTTGATCGCAGCTGAAATAATAATAAAATAGATACGAAGCGAAGTGTTATTAAAGTGTAACGACGTACTTATGATTTAGGAAATTTCAGAACTTAGGCAGCAGTTTCGGTAACAGCGATTTTTATCCTGCGTACATTGGTTAAGTGGCTCACCGAAACCACAACATACCAAATGTAGGCATTTCACTGTCGAAGTGATGTCGTGTGAATAAAAATCGCTTATAGAGAATTTAAGTCGCAAATGGCTCCTCGATGGGTATGGATGGTCGTGCTGACCTGTCGAGTTTTTTTTGTTAAAGCAAAATAAATAAATTAAAAATGAAGGCCTTTCATTAAATGTAAACGGTACTATAGTATGAACAAATTAACTATAAAAAAAAAATTATAAAAAATAAATGTATTAACATAACTGTTCCAAAGTAAATGCATATAATTGACATGAAACATATTTTAAGCACTTTCAACTAATTTTGGAAATTGACTAATAATTAAATAATTATTAAATTGGAGGAATAACCTGGCGATATGAGGACTTAGTTCCCTGCCATTTAAATACAATACAAATTGAATTGAAAGCACTTTAAAATAATTTGAAACACAATTTTTTGATACAAATGTGGTTGTTCACACTTGCCTGGTTGATTATGAGGTTATGTGGTTATATTTTTTATTCTCTTTACAACAATAACATACACTACAGAACATTAATTTTTATCCACATAACCTGATAACCAGGCAAGTTCGAAATACAACAATATATTTGGCAATGGGAATTCACCCAATTAAATTAGATGCGACAACACTGGTAAATTGATGAAAGATAAAAGAAAATTAGAAGTTGCACGAGGTCTTGGCCATGTGGTAATTCGGACTGCTGCTTACATATATGTAAATGGATATAAACCAATTTAAATATATGTAATAACGAAACATAACACACTTGGAGGAATAACCTGGCGTTTGAGCAGAGGTTTCCCTGCCATTGAATTTAGAACTCAAAAAATATATGTATATATCGTTGATGATTTTGCAAAACCGCCCATCGACCTGTTGCAAAACCGCCTAAATCGCCATTGTGACAAAAATGGGATTTGGTAACCTTGAACTCCAGGCATCGAGATTTATGCATAAGAATCATAAATTCGGTATTAAAACAACAGATTTTTAAAATAATAGCTAAAGAATATACCGCATATCAAGGCAATGCCTCCTGTAAAATTTGAGTGCCGTTAGGATAGGCGGTTTGCAATTGGTCGATGGGCGGTTTTGCCAAAACATCGACGATATGTATACCTAGTATATGGAGAATTTACATGATTAAACTTTCAACGGGCAAAAGTAGACAGCAGACCAACTTCATTGAAATCGATTAGTTAAAAGGCCATTTACGCCAGGCAAGTGCTGCATTCAACTAAAAGTTGCCTGCAAAATCGCCTCATGTAAATTCCTCTTTACCGAAACCGCCGCCTTAGCTGCGAAAATTATTGCAACGAGAACATATCTATGTTCGTATGGAAAAGTAGCTTATGTCGAAAGGCAGACTTTAGTATAATGCTGCATTCCCTTTATTCTTTAAACGACAAGGACTTTTTTGAAGAGACTTAATAAGAATATTGACTTGCTAGTATCAGAATTATTTCTTGCACGTTTATTTGCCAAAAGTTGTTCAACGGCTCAGCGCCAGTGAGTAATTCGCAATCGTATGCTGCGAATGCCGATTTATACTAAAGCCAGCCTTTCGACATAAGCTACTTTTCCATACGAACACAGATATGTATGTAGATTTCAAAGTGCAACAAAAGTACGAAATTTTCCACTAAATGTATAATATAAATTGTATGCAGTTCTTTACTTACCAAGGTGAACTTGTCAGGGAACAACTCATGCAAACATGGGAGCACCGCTGGGCTGACAGCGTACTGCAAAAAGTGTATTACCATGAGAACCAAAGAATAGCTCGATATTGTCATATTTTTGGCATTGTTAATGTTGTGATATTGTGCCCACAGTTTTGTAACTAATACCATAGGACGTAATCGCCAATCAACTAAAAAAAATATTTCTTTAATTAAATTTTTTCTTCCAATTAGTGCAGGATGATATGCAAAACACATTTCGCCGTCTTTCTTCACAGATTTGAAGGTTGGAGACGAACTTTAGATATTGTTGCCATACTGCATGAAAACAAATTTTATACATGGAAGTCACATGTGGATGTGAATCAGGGTTGCCAAGTACTGGACAAAAACTATAAAAGGGAAGTGGGGTAAAGATCATTGCACACTTCCATTTTCGAGGCATAGCTGAACTAAACCAACCAAAGAACATGTATCAATCCAGAAGTCATTTGCGTTACATTAAACGCATAGGGCGATGACTATTTTTAACTATATGCAGTAGTACCGGAACATACTCAATAGGCCGTATGCATAAAAACGAAGCAATTGCTTTTTCTTAAAATTTCATACCTTTCATTTAAATTTATTTGAACAAATTGAGTAAAGGTTTGAAATTTTAAGAAAAAGCATTTGCTTGGGTTTTATGCATACGGCCCAATGTCTGGTTAACACAAATCGCTAGTGAAAGCGGAGGAGAAGCTCAGCCAAACACTAACATATTGTGTAAGCGCCAATCTATTATTTTAATATTATTATTTTACCTTCAGTGTGTGGTAACGGACATTGAACAAACGGCCGTTAGAGCCGATTTAACGAACTTCTGGAATGCAGTTTTATAGCCCATTCAATTTTAGTATAATAATGTACAAATTTTAAGTGGCTAAGAAATCACGTTGATTTTTAATTTTTTGCTTAATTCGTATACATTTGTATATTTGTATACAGTTTGAAACTTTGATTTATAGTATGAACCATATATTTGTAAAAAAAAAATAACGAAATTTTAGCTTGCAAAACATTAAGGGCCGGTTACTCAATGTCTGGTTAACACTAATCTCCGTTTAAACATCATTATCAACGTGTTCGGCTCCATGCATATAACATGGAGTCGGTAACGTCGATAACGATGTTTTACCGGATATTAGTGTTAACCAGACATTGAGTAACCGGCCCTAAGGCTATCTGCACACTTGTCGTCCAATCATAGTTGCGTTATCGTCTCGCCCTGAAATTTTGAGCCGAGCACATGCATTTCAAAGGAGATCTGCACACTTGTCGTTATCGGCTAGTTATCGGCAAATCGTAGAAGATGCAGAAACGGATAAGTACGGCACTGTCGTTTGCTAATCGTTGTGCACGCATTGTTTGTTTACATTTTATGGGGGAAAATTAGTGAAAAAGTTAATATTTGCATTAAAATTGTATAAAAATTAGTATTTTTTTGCATAAAATCTGTGGAAATTATTAAAATGTGGATAATTGCATTAAAATTTAATAAATATGAGCGTTTTAACTATAAAATATGACGAAATTGTATTAAGTCTCTGTGTGCATACACAAAACACATTCCAGGAAAAGAAAAGAAGAGATATTACTGGAAAATTACGTCTAGAAATGTTGCAGCACAGTCTATATTTAAAAAATTGCAGGTTTTTGTAAATATTTCGCGAAAATATCAACCAAAAAAAACAGAAAATACCTGCTCCAAGTGAATTTTTAGACGCCAAATGAATTGAAATATCACGACCATGTGTGCAGAAGTGTAATCGTCATGTAATCGTTGCTTCATGACGATAACTATGACTCAACTATGATTGGACGACCAATGAGCAGAAAGCCTAAGTGAGTGAGTGTATATACGGCCGCCACGACCATCTATTATTATGTGCACTAAAAGTGTCGCAACAGTCGAACGCATTTTCCTACACCAGGTTACTCTAGTACACTCAACCAACAGAGCCACGATGTAGCGAACAAAGGTGGTGCATTCCACAAACCGCAACGTTGGTTTTGCCGATTTTGACAATTTTCAAGTAAAAGTAAACAACGCCTTAGAGACTTTAAATGCACTGAAATTCACCAATTCTCTAAAAAAATCACAATTTTTTAACTGTTTCTTTATTAATTCCTTTTATATATCACATATTTTTTACAATTTAACTGACTTAAGCGAAGCGCACATTGGCGCGATTCTGTCGTTGCGAATCCGCAAGCCCAAAAATTACAACAATGCTACCCATACATTTTAATGCGCTAGCGCACACTTGCACGATTCCGTCGCTGCGAATTTTTCGAACATTCAATGTTCCTCTCTATTGACGCGTTCGAAACGCGGCTTGCAGCGTTTTGAAGGCGTCAAAGAAGAAGAAGAAAGGTGTCACAGCAATAAAGGCAAAGAAAAAAACGTGTAATGTACAAAAACTAATAAAAACTTTCGTAATAATAGTATTTTGTACGATTTGGGCACGCCGAGTGCGAAAATACACGAAATAAAGGGAAAATTGAGTGAATTGTACATCGGAAATCGACGCGAAAAAATCGCTCAAGTGTGCGCACGTTTGCGGATTCGAAGTTAACAGCCGAATTCGCAACGTATTCGCAACGATGGAATCGCGCTAATGTGCGCTTCGCTTTAAACCACGTTTTCTTTCGAAAATTGAACATTAAGAAAATGTACTGTCTTGACACAGTGCCTTTTAACCCCTTATTCGGATTTGTTTAATTTTACTAGAGAAATGTCATCGCCGCAGGGAGAACACAATCTTGTATTCATAATTCTTGATGTGGTATTGATATCGGCATGTTCTTTGGACATCGCACTAATTTGTAACTTTGGCATCCCTGCACACATCCCCATAGAAGAGCATGCTTGCTACATACATATGTACATATATATGTATAGTTTTACTTTACCATGCTTCTATGCACATACATACGTACATATATAAAATAATTTTGTGAATATTTGACAAAATATGCAGCCGATGTCGAAAAACACGTTTTTTTTTGCACATCAATCTTTTGATTTTTTATGCAATACTAGGGCTGTTTTCTCAAGCAGCTTTTAAAATTTCTCTGTCATTCAAAGTTTTAAAAGCGGCTTGAAAAAAACGGCCCTTAAACTAAACAACTTTTTCAGGTCTCGGATAAACTTTTCTATAAAACACGAAATTTTACCACTTTTTTGAATTTAAAAGGACTATCTATCAATCAATCAAATTTATGGTTTCTTTGCCAAAAATTCACATAATTATATTGAATAAATGTCCTTTGAGTAACGAAAAGATTACAATACTACACGTACTACATAGCAATACGATCTTAAATAGTAAGTGTGATGAAAATTTTACTTACGTTGAGAATAGCAATAGAGTAAATGCGTGTTTTTGATTCCAACGCAGTTATTGAAATTCAAATCCACTTCCAGCTGATGAATACGATCCCTGAAGCGCAATATTGGCACTTTTGCTTCGATTAGGTTGAAATTCTCGAACTCGGCTACATTTAATACAATAACATTAGCATTGCAGTTGAGTAAAAAAATTAACGCTGATATATATGTGCACTCCACAAACTCGAAATAACTTTTAAAACTAATGCATGACTAATCATCACACGTCCAAGCACAACCGGCTACGCCAAAGGAAATTTAGTTACTGAACTTCTGTGCAAAGCCATCGATTTTATAAGCACATGGTTAATATGGAGATTTTGCTACCTGCATACAAATGTAATCCCTAAAAATCTATGCAACTTCAACGCGCAAACTTTCCTTCCTTCAGGTAACTGCAAATTACTCCCTTAAAATTTTATACATTCTTCCGTATTGAAGTTTGGCGCGAAAGACAGCGTCATTTGTTTGCCAAGATTGCCATTGCTCGACATTTGTATGTATACCTGCAAAACACCCTTGCATTTATCACATTTAGAGATGTGACTGTTACTCATCATCTACACAATCCATTGTTTGTCTCTTAACATCTGGTATTTTCTTGTTTCAAGCCTGCGTTGCGAATACGTAGCAAGGCATGACATAACTTAAGCGAAACGCATATTAGCGCGATTCTATCGCTGCGAATTTGGCTGTTAACTTCGAATCCGCAAACGTGTACACACCCGTGCGCTTTTTTTTGCGTCGAATTCCGATGTACTTAATTTTTCCTTTTTTCGGTGTATTTTTGCACTCGTTTTCTATTCGTTTTTGAGCAACACAATTTAGTTTTTTCTTTGCATTTATTGCTATGACACTTTTCACTTTCATTGAATGTTCGAAAAATTAGCAGCGACGGAATCGTGCAAGTGTGCGCTAGCTCATTAAAATATATGGGTGGCATTGTTGTAATTTATAGCTCTGCGGATTCGCAACGTATGAATCGCGCTAATGTGCGCTTCGCTTTAAGGTTTCGATAGTTAGATGCTCTAGGTGAATAAAAAATAAAAAGTCGGTGTACATATATCAAGAAATTTAAAAGGTTTGTTTAAACAAGTAAAAAAGTCTAAGTTCGAGTGGAGCCGAACAATAAATATCCAGTGCAAAAATTAAATATAGTTTTTTCACCTTTCCGAAAACTGCCGCTACATGGTAAGCATACCGCTACATGGTAGGCAGGGGTGGTTTTTATTCCTTTTTCAAACATCTCACACTACGTTTATGCGGAAGAATTTACGAGTTCTTCATTTCATGAATTCAAAACTGGTTCCGTGTATGCATAAAAGGCCCTACACACGCACCGATTTATCGGCCAACCGCTAGAAGTTGGTGGTATATAAGTTCGCAAACCTTCGTCAAGTTGTTCGTCAGGTTGGAGCAAAATCAAAATTTTTGGATTTTTGAGACAGATTGGTCAACTTGTTGCTCTGCGTGTAGACAAGTTGGCAACCTAAATTCGATTTCATTTTTTTAAAGGCGCATTAACGTTAACATGTGTTTTTTGGTTCGTTTCGCTGGTGAAAATGCGTATAATTTGTGAAAACGGGGGCGGTAGCAGTTATAAATACATAAAAATGAGAAGCAAAGTTTACCGGTGCTGTTCTGTTGTTCACAGTTCAAAAACTCTTATTCAAATGAAATCCGCCAACTGGTTGGTGCGTTTGTAGGGAATTTCGTTAAGTAGGTTGGTCAACTGGTTGGCCGATAAATCAATGCGTGTGTAGGGCCTTTAATTCGCGAATACATGAAATGGTGTTTTGAAAAAGTGGCTGCGCAGTAGCGAAAAACTAAACAGTAGGGTTGTGGTTTTTTTTAGCATTTTTTTTTTGAATTTGCAAAAGGCGTTGGTACCAGAAAATGATCCGCCTTATTTTAAAATTGCTTTTAGTGCATTTGAATTTCCTTAATATTACAACAAATCCACGTAACTTTTCCGGTGTTTTAAGTCATGGTTATGCCTCTAACATGCCTTTGGTGTAAAAACTTCATAACCCAAGAATGATAGAATACATTGGGGTGTTCACAGTTCGTTCCAAATAGTGTCTCAAAATGTAGACGTCTACATTTTAAGACGTTTTCTAACCGTAAAATCTGTGGTGTTGTTGTTTCCCATACAAAATTGGAAAACGACGCCGTCTACATTTTGTCACACTCAAAGGTATGTTTTTTACGCGTCAACATTTTGCAACCTCGCAGCAGAGTTGCATTATGGCAATACTAATCACATTTTTTTTATTTATTGGGCACGTTTTCTGTATTTGCATTTAATTTGAGCGCAATCTCTGATGAAAAGAAACAAATCAAGGAAAAGAAATAACAAATATTACAAATTGGTAATTAAGTTAAATAATTACAATTTTTCAGAAACATAATCGAAAGGCGACATATAAAAAATGCACGCAAGGAAGAAATGTCTGGCAACACCAGCAAAGTTTTGAGACGATTTTGCGACGACTGCTAGAAAGGGGTGCTCACAGTTTGATGCTAAAAATTTCTCAAAATGTAGACGTCTACATTTTCAGACACAATTTGGAACGAACCGTGAACACCCCACATGATTCAATAATACAAGGTTCGATAAATTGACAGTTGTCTCTCTCGCACCGCTCCCTTAGCAGTGGCACCGTGTTGCTTCTTTGCAAATTTACATGGAAACAGTGTAGCATAGGTGTGAAATAAAAGTATAAGCTTTTGTGCAATATGTTTATTTGTATATGCATATGAAGCATATTTAACTGATGAAAACATAAACATTGGATGTTTATATCAATCTCATAGTAGTCTTATTTTAATTTTGAGTCATTTTGCAGTTTTTATACATACCATTTTCGCAACAAGGGATTGCATCCTTTCTCTGTCCTTCGCAAATGCAACCTTTTGTAAGCGAGTGTCAAACCGCAGCTGTCAATAATTATCTAACCTTGTATTATTGAATCATGGATAGAATACAAGATTGCGCCAATCGAGCTGAGAGCAACTGGGTGTGACGTCACATTATTTTGAGAATGAGAGTGTAAAGAATAATTTTGAAGAAGCAGATGAAGAAGCGAACAAGTGGTGCGAAATAGTGATGTCAAACTAGGTTGGATTGTCAATTGTTGTTCAGCTTCTTAAATTTGTACGTACCGTCGGTACAAGCAACATTATTTTAGGTAAATTTGGAATGTAGTAAAATATTGTTTCATGTAAGTAGAAAAATTGTTATGGTACAAAAGGAAAATGTAGTCCACCAACTACCAAAAATGTACGCACACAAAAATACATGTTTACTGTTTAGGTACGTGTATCTACTTTTAGGTACAACATGAAAATTTAATATTCATCACTACTGCGAAAAAATAATGATGTGACGTCAGCGAAAGGTTGGATGCTGTCAAATCGAGAAAGAGGACTAGCGGTCCGCGGAAGGCGCCAGCTTTGTTTCGCTGCATCGGGTTCATAACCCTAGTAAACAGCTGTTTGTTAAACATGGCCTTGCCGGAGTTCCACTTCACGATTTCATAAAATGGTGCCCAAATTCATGGTTAATTTTCGTGTAGTGTGTTTATGCAGCCAATTTTAGCCCAAATTCATGAAATGATTTCGCACGCATAAACGTAGTATTAAATACAACGTTCAGTTAGACATAATGAGATAAACTTATATGTGGGCGGTTTCACACCAATTTTCCAAAATTCTATAATGATGTTACTATTTTTCAAGGGATTGTTGTTAGTATCAATTTTGAGTAAATTGGCGTTCTAAAATTTATCGCTATATGAAAAGTGGGTGTAATTTTAGCCAATTTTAATGATTTTCAACGTTTTGCTTTTATGGTGCAAGCACAGTAATCATACCGAGTTGGGTACAAACATGGTCGAACGGTTACCGAAATACACATATGTGGTCATAAGTGGGCGGTACCACGCTTATTTTCCAAAATTTTATCATAAACGTATTTTTTGCTAAAGAATTATTGCGAACATTAATTTTGAATAAATTAGCTTCAGCATTTGCTGATTTACCGAAGATTTCGTATTTTTCTAAATTACCGTTATATGGGATGTGTGGGCGTGCTTATTGTCCGATTTAAAATATTTTCAGCCGTTTGGTATGGTGCCAAGGTTGGGAGAAATTGGTGGAGCGGTTACCAAGATATACACATGCAATCATAAGTGGGCGCGGCGGCTACGCCCATTTAAAAAAAAAAACTATATATTTATTTTTCGTCTAAAAATAATTGTAAATATCAATTTGGAGTGAATAAGCTTCAGCAGTTATTAAAAAATCGCAATTTCGTATTTCTGAAAACTACCGTTATATGGGAGGTAGGCGTGGTTATTGTCCGATTTGGCCCATTTTCAATGCCATCCGTCCTGCGCTAAAAATAAGTATACACACCAAGTTTTGTTAAGATATCTCAATTTTTACTCGAGTTGTCATGTGCTCAGACAGACAGACGGACGGACGGACAGAAAGTCATCGCTTAATCGATTTCTTTTTTCATTCTGATCATTTATTTATACATTTGTCTATCAGGCCGATTCTGAACAGAAGTTCCTTGGAAGTTTTCTCTCTTCTTTTTTTCCTCCTACCATGAACAAAAATTTCCTCAGGATTTTTTATTTTAAATGGCGAAGTTGAGCTGTCAAAAAAGTTTCAACAGCTATTTCGCAGTTCGAATTTCTTCCTCCCAAATTTTCGGAGAAAATGCTACTCCCGGAGAATTAATTATTGGAGGATTTCTTTCTCGGGAGAAACAAATTCCCGGAGAACAAACTCCCGGGAGTACTCAGAATTGAACTGTATATCTATCTCGATTCGTTTTGGCTGTTACAAAAAACCGTTATGTGAACAAAGTTATAATACCCTTGAGCACAAGTGCGCTCGGGTATAAAAATAAAAAAGAAAAAAAAAAAACTATATTTTTCGTCCGATGAGATTCGAACCGCGGAACCCATGTTGACTAGGGAAATGCTCTTCTACTATGCCAACGTACGGTGTAAAGCAGAGATGGGCAGCTTCGGCAGAACATTTTTGTAGTGTGTGTGCAAGTGATGTCACTGGGTGTGTGCGAACAAGTCCTGCAGTTGAATGAAGGTTTCGATGCCTTCCCAAGCAGAACGTGTGTGTGTATACACGAATACGACGCGACGACGCCCGCCGGGCGGACGCTGCCCAGGTCTGGTGTAAAGCTTCGTTGCCAAAGTATGTATATATACATACTAGGAATGTGTAATGTGCGCGCAAGCAGGGTTTACGCAGGGCGCCCAAGTGTGCAGACGTGGAGTCGTCATGCATTCATTTTGACATGACAAAACGATTACTCTACTATGATTAGGCGCGTAATGTGCGGAGTGCCTTAGACTTTTTTACTTGGTTTGCCTAAAATTATAAGATTTTTTGACTTCAAAGTCTTTTTACATAAAAAGTCGCACTTTCCCGCAACTAGTTTATATATGCAAATTATTTGGGATAGCTCATAGTAGACGGCTGTATAAATAAGTGTTTAGGCTAGTTCTGGCTTAGTATTTAAAAGCTAAGGTAAAGGTAATATGCAGGGAACGGATTTTATGGAAATTGCCTTTTTTCTACTAAAGAGATAGAGTATATTCGATTAAGAATGTCCATGATTAGCTTTCCCTGGTTCCATATATACACACTTGATGTTGTTTTTTTTTTGCCTTTTTTTTTTGCCTTTTCTACCTTTAAAAAATGATTATAGCACTTAAAATTTTTTTTTTTTAAGATTAAAAATATACACGGTATACCTCGGCTCCTCGTATTTTCTGTCTTTTTTTTAGTGCCTTATTTGGCTTTTTTTTGCAATACCTAGTGCCTTTTCCTGCCTTTTTCGCTATTTTATTTTGCCTTTTCCAGCCTATTTCGGTATTTTATTTTGCCTTTTTTATAGGTTTTTAGGTCCTAAAAATCCGTTCCATGGTAAAAAGTAATTTTTGGCAAAAAAAAACCGACTTCAATTCTCATACAAAAAAAAAATATATATACATATATATCTCATGAATTATTACATTTAAAATATTTGATCAAAATTTGTTTACGTTTTTACCTATTTTTGATCACTCACACCCCCAAAAAAAATGCACCGTGCGCCGTGCAACTTGCATTACAAAATTATTGTTTTAGGAGAAAATGCAATATAGTAAAATTTAGGTAGGTAGTAATTTTTTGTAGTGCCTTTAAACCCCTTAACTCCTATCAAAATGCGGCCTTTGTCTCAGTCACGACAATCAACTATTCTAAATATTATTGCAAGCTGAATTATTCCATAATGAATACATACCTGATTTGCTCAAATAATCTCGTAGAACTGTAAGGTTAAACAGAGCCTCCATGCGAGGTTCCACACTGGAACTACTTCGTGACACCAAACACATATCAACATCTGAGGTGTCAGCACCAAAACCTGAAATTGTTGATCCGACCAGATACAGACCGAAACGTGGATAAGTGTTCTGTAAGTTAAAAAATACGTACAGTTTAGTTTGCCATTTTATTTAGCATGAAAAGTTATATAACTAAAAAAAATTTGCCGAAAAAATTAGTGTGGCAGAAACCTGGACCTTAATTTTTGGTAATTTAAAAAATGAAAGATAAAATAAGCATAGACCGTAAATTAAATGATACTTTTCTGATACGTTCTAATATATGATACATAAGAGAACATGCAAAAAAGTAGCATTTAGCAGCAATACCGCGTAACTGCCATTTTTGCCAAAAATTGGATTTGCTCATACAAGCTCTTATTCATTCGTCCTGAAATATACTAGCCAGAAATGCGATTGCTTTACAAAAAAAGATAATAATTTTGAAATATCAGCGTTTTTACTCTCTAGAAAATAATTTATGCTACCTCACATAAGCGGTTTTGCATTTTGTTGATACGCGGTTTTGTACTTTAAGCGACGGTATGCAAATACATATCGCGTAAGTGCCCTGTAAACAGTGATGCCAAATGTCTGTACAGTAAATACTTAAGTTCAAAAATGTTTACAAACTTTTTATACTAATGCAAAAGTATTAAGTTGTTTATATTTTTGCAATTACCAAAGAATAATCTATTAAAGTAAAGTTGTTCAACACCAATTAGAATATACTTTTGAACCCCAAAGTTCCCTAAAAATAAAGTAAGAGGAATACCGAGGTAATCCAGAAAAGTCCCAAAGATATCAATTCCTGTAAATGCATACTAGTATGTCCATATACAAACATACATACATACATATAGGCCGTCTTCCTAAACGCACTAGGTTTGCGACTTGTCCGATGACACCAATCACCTCTTCCCCTGCCCACTTAAACCTAATCAGCTAATACCCTCTCATTCTGTTCAATCCAGTCGAAACAGCACGTTTCATGGGTCTATTGTTAGTTGAGCTTGACGACAACCATTGTGTTTTAACCGATTTAACAGCGGCTTGGTAGTGAATCTTCAACAACTAACAACACTTGTAGCATATAAACAATTATAGAATTTAGCATCCAAAAATTTAAATAGTTTTCACTTTAGTATTTAGAGAATCCTAAATTTCTACGTTTTTTTGACTTTTGTAAGTACTTAGCATCCATTATAGCAAAACTAAATTGTGGCCACTAGAGATTATATTCATGAACACATGATGTGTCTTGGCCAAACAAGGGATATTTACCTTAACAATAATATAAAGGTAACGCCATAGACGCATCTTCTGTTTGAAAGTTTCCTCCGTTTGCTGTGAGTTAATAAATTTATTCCAAACGCCCTGCGATAGATTATCCCATTTAGAATTATTTAATAATGTGCTGGGTGCTTCTTTGGCTTCTACGAGATGTGCTCGTGCTAAAAAACGATCGGGTGGCGTGTGTGTGAAATAGTCATGAGGTGAATTTGCCGTAGAACGTATATGTGTAGGCGGGCCACCATAAAGTAGATTATGCTGTGGATATACATGTGAAATAGATGCTGGCGGTGGAGCAGCCATCTGATGATTTTGGAGGCCTTGCTGTTGACTACGCCCACCACTTCGTTGACGTAGGGAACCACCGCTATTTAAAGTGGCTACCATGCCGCTTTGTGTTGCCTGTGTAGACTGCGGAAAACGATGGTGTTGCTGTGATTGTTGCGATATAATAGTGCCGCCCCCCCATTTGTGGAGTGGAGCTGAAACAATTTAAAATAATTTTTGCACACATTAAAATCCAATAAAATTATATGCATATGACCGATTCTAAAAAATACAATTTTGTAGCGAGGACAGTGCTTTTTTCAGGCTTATACATATATATCTTAAACAGAGCCCTTACTCGGTAGTTTGAAACGAAAAGTATTTTTGTAGTGATCCCGTAAAAATAATTTTCATTACGATATTGCTCAACACTCATAAAGACAAACCCTTATTTCATTGGAATTCTGGGGTGAGTTTTATTAACTTCAATTTCATGGTTTATAAAAGTAAGATTAAAAATAAAATGCAGTAAAACACCCCATACTCTTTTGCGAAATTATATTTTTTAGTCTTCAATGTTTATTTCTATTTTAGTGGACTGTCTATCAATGTCGAGCAATATTTCAATTAATTAAAATTATTATTTTTTTTTAATTCTTAGTTCGGTTTGATATTAAAGCACGCTTCTTATTATTTTTTAATTATAATTTAATACATATATGTATGTACGTATATTAGATTTTTACACACCTGCGCTTCAAATGGCTGGCTGATGGTGTCACCTCATTCTGGTTTGCGATATTAACCGGTTGCTGTTGGTGGTGTAAATGATGAAAATGGAGATGGTTATGATCGTCGTGTTCACTTATGCTCGGAGATGATATTACTTTTGGAGTGGGGCATGGACCAGACGAAATCAAACTTCCAGGTGGGGGG
>NW_023462942.1:0-16325 GCF_013731165.1 Rhagoletis pomonella | reverse complement strand
GTAAAACACAAAATAATTACTATAACTGGTGGTTGGCTTCAAATTCGGACAAAATAAGCAACTTGATCAGATTTTATTTTTAATTGGGTTAACGATTAATGAATAAAATTAATTAATCGTAATCGCAGCCAGCGATTAACGGTTACAAAAGTTTAATCATTAATCGTACAGTTGATTACTACTAACTAAATTTAATCGTCAAACGCGATTAACATTAATCAGATTAATATTTTGCCAACACTGTGTGAAATCATACTCATATTCACGGGGAAAAATGGACGTCGTAGCACCTCCCATACTGACTGAAAGTTTCATATTGCATATCTCTTCAAATGTTTGGGGTAAAGTACTCAAGCTTGGTATGGAAATACATATGTATGTATGTATGTGAGACTAATACCTTACTCATGGAGAAAAATGAGAATTATTCCGCCTTATGTTGAATACCGTCATCGTCAGTAAAAGTGACGATACGGCCATCGTCAGCCATGTTACTGATGCGCTGACGATCGTCGACGATGACGATAGGGCCGATTGGAAAAGGTGGTGCGGCAACTCCCATGCAAATTGATTTTTCTATGCTGCATATCTCTGGAGGTGTTTATTGCAGAGGACTGGAACTTGGCACCGAGATTTGTATACAAAATTAATTACATACTCATCGAGAAAAATTTGCGTTATTCGAAAACGGAACATGGTACCTCCCGCACAAATTTACTATTTTATACTGCATATCTCTAGAGGTGTTCATGGTAGAGTACTGGGACTTGGTACTGGGGTATGTAAAATCAATTCTAAATTCATGGAAGGAGATTAGGGTTATAAGAAAAAGGGGCGAGGCACTTCCTGTACAAATTGACTTTTTCTTGCCACATATCCCTGGAAGCATTTGTGGAAGAACACTGGAACTTGTTATGGAGTTGTGTATACAAAATTTATCAATTGCTCATGGAAAAAATGTGAGTTATTAAAATAGGAGGCATGTCGCCTTATTTTATAATAATAAAGAATTGCATTTAATGGGAAAGAGAGAGCCGGGTTCGGCCTTATAATGTAAAGCTGTCATGATGCATACATACCTCTTGAGGCATTTGCTACAGTAATGAGGAGTGGTATTTTATCAAGACCAGGTTACTAAATTTGAGTTGGAAATATTAGAACCCGCCGTGGCACCTCCAAGAAGGTTACACGTTCACGCGTCGCATCCCTGGAACCAGTTTAAGGTAAACTTAGAGGGATTGATATCTTTCGTACGCCTAGCGCGCAAACGAGATTTTATAATTTCATAGTTTTAAACGGCCTAAATACCTTAACTCGCTTAAAAAATAACGAGCTATAACAAAATGGGTACAGAAATAAAACATAACATCATTAAATTATTTTTCATATTTGTATAAAAATGTGGGGTGAAACCCGCGGGTATAAGCTAGTTATAATATAATTTCATTCAAGGCCACTAAGATATAGGTTCGTTAATTTAGTCTTTAAGCCTCTTACGTATTGAAAATAAATACTTAAAGCAGATTTAGTAATCAGTTTTTTTGATTCAGTATTCTGACGGGGAATGTTTGCTAAATTATTATTTATTATCGAATTCACGAACGAAAGCTCCGGAGGGCCAAAAACTACTACTAAGCAGCATTTCAAAATGTTCTAAATTTACGTAAATTTTAAATGAAGAAATATTTCTTTCATATTTAAGGTTAAATTTTCTGATACTTAAGTTGATATTTTTAACTTTGGACGAGATGTAAAACTTTATACCGTGTTCGGAAGTATCCCTCGAAAATCTAGAGACAAATATAGCCGTCTTTGGGGGAACCACAATCAGTCTCCTAGTATTAGACTCTATTACCGGTGGAGTAACTGAGTTACTAATTGAGGGTAGAGTAGGGTTGCCAGATTCTGAAACGGAGAAAGGAGTACATTTCTATTTTCGATAGAAAAAAAGCAGTATAAAACTTTAAAAAGGAGTACAATTTTTGTTTTAATTTTTTTGTGCAATTTATTGTTACAAATCACCATTATTTAGGTACAAACAAACACGGATATCATATAAATCTTTTTTAAAGCAACAATAAATGTTAAAAATAAATAACTAAATTCTACAAAAGAATTCCAGGCTATTCCTGAATGTATGACAATTTTTTTAATTTATATTTAAAAAAATTTCTGATTTGTATACCCGAGCGCCCTGCACCTACCTGCCTTGCTACCATGCTTACACCTTTTCACTATCGCACTTAACTTTTCTTACTAAGTAGTGTTTGCCACAATATGAATAGCAACGTACAGGGCGTAAAATAATAACTGTCGCAAAGGTTTTTCGAAAATTAAAAGAGTTCTTTAAAGATTTTGCTAGAAAAAGTATTTTTTGCTAACTTTATAAACAGTTTACTTTAATTTTATTAATTAGTTTTAAAATTTTAATCCTTATATCCATTTGCCAGCTTTGGAAGATAAGTACATGCTTTTTTCAAGTGTATTTTTTCTTAGATTTTGTATAAAAAAAAATAAAGAAAACTGTATAGGTATAGGGTTGGTTCCGAGTCTTTTCGATTGCTGAGTATGAGGCCTAATGTTGGACAAAAGACGGAGTATAAAGGATCCAAGTTGGGGAAATTAGCCTATGGTTTCAGAAGATATGTAATAAAGTAACCGACGAAGACTTGCGTGCCGCTTGAGCTTTTCTCTCAAAGTATTTACCGCTGGTAAACGCAAATGAAGGTTAAAATTTAAAAACTTATTAATAAAATTTATTTAAAATCTGTGGATAATAACCAATAAACTACTTTTTTCGCAAAATCTATAAAATTCCCCTTTATTTTTCAATAAAACCTGTGCAAGAGTTATTATTTTACACCCTCTATATGATAAAATATTAATAGCTGGAAAAAGGAGTACAAAAGAAGTACAAAACTAAGAAAGGAGTACATTTCCAGATCTTTTTTTTTTTGGTACAAGGGAGTACATTACAATAAAAAGGAGTACGATTATTTCCAAGAGCAGTACGTCTGGCAACCCTAGGGTAGAGTAAGCTTTGGAGGATTAGGTGACGATGCTGATGTACTTAGCTTTAAATAAAAGTAGCGAACAGTTTGAGGATCACTCTACTATGACACTCAATAAACACAACGCAAACAGCTGTGACAGGAATTACTAAAACAAGTAAACAAAAAGAGCAAACGAAATTCGCAAGAACAAACACAATTGCAGTTAAACAAGAATTACTATTTCACAACAACAATTATAGCAACTGTTGACTCGGCAAGATTTCTTGTATATAATTGGAATTTAATTAAATTGCTTCAAAACAATATAAAACACAATAATAATAACTTTTACCTAGCTTTATTTGCACAAAATGCTCCCTGGCACTGTATCTCTCAACTTTAACTAAATATTAGCACAAAATCTATGAAAACAAAGTCAAAACAGAGCACAGTATAAATATGTACGTGTTCACAGCTTGAAGTTTTGGTTCAATAGTTAAAAAAAAAAGAAATCCAAAAACAAAAAGAGTTTGGTGTAATTTCGACATTTTTGGTCGAAAAAGCTCAACGCGGAGCCCCTAAGAAGGCTTTTAAATTAATTCCGCATTTATTTATATCCCCAACCTCACATTTTTGTGCGAAAACTTTTGTATTCATGCATTTCAAATTTTTCATACAACGTTAACGCCACTCTAATACACATGTCTCTTGCCAACTGATGTTCAATAATCCATATAAGAATTAAAACAATTAATTTTTATTTAGCTATGAATGCCAAGTTTTTTCCAAAAACACTTAGCATGATATCAACTTATGTATATTCGAGCAATAGTAGAGCGGTTTTTCCTAGGAAATTGCAAATTACTTCCTTATTGCTCTTTCCTGCGTCTAGATCAATTGGTGAGAGCAATGCTCAAATTCAGCGCTTTGGGTAAGTTTTTTTATATCAGGGCCAACAAAAACACCTGTTGTATTGAGAACAAAATTTATAAAGTAAGTATGATAAGAAACTGTAAGGTGACCTTATGACCACTTCAAGGGGGCATAATGCAAATTGACCTTATGGCTCCATGAAGTGGCCAACGATATTGACACTATGCCCATTACGATGGTACTTTGGCAAAACCTCGTATCTCAGAACTCAAAATGCTACGATTCGTTATATATTATTCTTAATTACCTAAAAAGTACTTAAGCTATAGTATTCAGTAAACAAGTTTTTAAAACTGATTTTCTGTTATTGATAGAGCGTTTTTTTGTTAGAGAGTGTTGTTTGAGAATATTTTGAGATACCAGGTTTTGCCAGAGTACCGTCGATTTCCTTTTCTGAAATGGCCATAATGTCAATGCTTATTTTCTCATATGGCCACCAGTCAATTATCTTGTTTGGCGCTGCCAAATGTTAATGGATTTCCATTTGGTGGACTTACAGTTATCCTTTCATATTTTTCTTACTTAAAAATATAGAAAAAAGGTATTTCTCCGAGCGTATTTCTGCTATGAGAAACAGCTTCTGATAAAAGTACAATCGCCGTTCGGAGTCGGCGTAAAACTGTAGGTCCCTACCCTTTGTGTAACAACATCAAGGCGCACGCCACAAATCAGAGAAGAAGCTCGGCCAAACTCTGACACATGGTGTAACCGCCAATCTATTATCATATACCAAAGAGGAAACACAAATTTATAAGAAAAAGATTATTTACAACAAGGCAACAAGAGATGCGTGTCGTGCCAAAAATTGTTAAGCCAGTGTTTTCATTGATGAATATGAAAGATGCAAGAAATTAAACAATTATACTGAGGAAGTTCTGAAGAACAAAATGTTCATGACCCTAAAAATTACGAAGGCGCGCAAAAACGCATCCTTTAAAGATGATCTACGTGAGGATGAACCCGGACTACCGCGAAGCAATGCGCTTTCGAGATTACTCACACACATATACCCACATTCATTTTCTTCTTTTCAGACATATCCATTTAAATTGGGTAGAGGCATTTTATTACTATTTATTTTTTCCAAAATGGTAATAAGGCCAAACCAAATTCCCATAGATGGCCTTAAAGTCAAATGTAAAAGGTAATAAAATCAATTGTGGTCAATTTACATTATGGGCCCTTGACCTTATGGCCATTGACCTTGTGTCAAAAGTAAAGTTTGAAGCATTCATACCTTCTTTTATCATTTATGACTGAAATTTGCTGCACGTTATTTGATCTAGAATTACTTAGAGCTGAAAGAAAAGTGGCATAAATAAATGCACACAAATACCCAAACTTCTACTCATATTACTAATAGATACTCATATAACCAATACCTATATATAGATTTTTTTACGGCGGCTCAAGGAGAATTTTCCAAAAATAGTTGTCCATACACAAACTCGATTTGGTGAGAGATTTAAGCACCAATTCGGAATAAGGACAAAATTAACCCTTAAGCATATTTTGAGTTTAGACTTATTGTTGTCATTTAAGATGAATTTTGAGCTTTAAAGTGTTCAGAGACTTATAGTAGAATTTAATGGCAATTATTTTTGTAAAATATTTCAACCCATCATATCCCTTTTCATGTGTTTTTTAATTTTTCTAAAAAAGGGACGAAAAAGGCTTATCTCTTGAGGACGTAAACTTTTTAAGCACCGATATACTCTTTTTGAGTTCCCTCTACGAGAATCCGTCATCAGAACCTTTAAATTTTTCTGTGTAGTACAGTGCGTTTTCTCTTATTTATTACTACTCGTAATTGTTTTCTCTGATGAGCGTAACTTCTTGTACGAACCTTTTGCTACGATACAGTCTCGATATTTAGCAGGATGTGACTCGCCGCAATTAGAGCAATTTGCTTTGTCTGCTCGTGGTTTGGAGCAATCAGCTGTTGCATGCTTCCCTGCTGATTTAACGCATCTCGGGGCTTACCGCAAAAGTTTTTTAGTGTAACCGTAAAGGCCGGTCCAAATAGAACATTCGCGTTGGCGTTGGTGAGACAGAGCGGACGTTAAAAGTATGATGGCTACAATGAACGCCTGGCAGCGAATTTTTTGACCACCAACTTTGCATACTAACGACAGATTAATTATATTTCATATCAATAATTGCATGGAAACGATATTTTTTGCCCACATTTGATTGAAAATTAAAAATATTTCATATAATTTTATTTATTTGCAACAGATAATTGACAACGCGCGCAAAAAGAGAAAGAAATTTTCTCATATATAGTTAAAAGAAAGAAATACAGAAACAAAGAAATTGGTGTAATTTCGACATCTTTTTGTTTTGTGTGCGGGGTTGGCGTTGCCGTTGATATGTGGACGTGTGTATTCATAGTCAGCACGCAATCAACACCAACGCCAACGTCAACGCGAAAGTTGGACCGGCCTTAGGCATGATATTTCTTACACTGGGCGACTTTATCAGCTCAATTTTGACCATAGCATTGAAAATTGTTGTGACGTTGTATATTTTTTCACATCTTCACCTTAGTCTAATGTACATGAACATGCTAAGACTTTTTGGTTTCCACTTTAATTTGAGAATTCAAGTCTCTTAGAATTTACCCCTCGTCACAAGAGTTGTGAAGATTTTTAGCCATGAATCTGATTGGCTGGTTTGTCTGTCTTTATAACTAAACCAGAGGATATTTACACTAGTTAAAAGTGTTGTTGCAGATCGATCTTTACAGGTCTATTCTGCACGTTACCGAAGATTTTGTAACCGGAAAATTTTATTACCAAAAAATGTTACCAGTTCTTGTCACCGCGATTCTAGGTCCGTTGGTAATGCAGTTAAAACATTCAGCAATTCAGCTATGAAGAATTGTGCAGATTCTGACATTGAATATTTCACGGGGCAATACTTTGTTACCAGCTTATGAGATGGTAACAAAATTTACCGGTTACAAGAGTACAGATAATGCGAAAAGGGTTTAAAAATTGACAGGAACTTTATTTACCGGTTACAAACTTTTTATTACCAGAGCAGAATAGACCTTTTAGAGTCAAATGTGTTACTTTATCTGGACCCGCTTTTAAAAGTTTAATCAAAAATCGGTACGTTTCGGAATGCAATTTTTTATAATGATTAATGATATCAATCAAAATTGGTGAATGTATAACTGTTTTTGGTGTAGGATCCACTTTTTAGGAGATTTACCGGCACCTGAATTTTTGATAGAGGGCGATTAATTTAATTTTTTAATTTTAATTTTAATTTAATTTTAATTAATTTTTCAGATTTTCTATGTCTCATAATCTATTCAGTCTAGCGACCAGTTCCTCTTCGTCTGTTTCATAAAGGGGTTTTAATTGGTGTGGGTAGATGTTGGCAGCGTGAGCCCTCTGTTTTTTATTATTCAGTCAATGATGCCAAATTACCATATAAGGTAGGGCTGCCAGACGTCCTGGTTTTCCACGATTTGTCCTGAATTAAACAAATTGTCCTGGTGTCCTGGTCCACACTTAAATTGTCCTGGTTTTTTAATGAAGGTCAATGCAGACACTCATTTAATTTTTAGCAGATTTTTACATTAAAAAAAGGTTAAGCTTTCTGTCATTAGTTTTTTCCTAATACCATGTCCCCACCGAAGCTAACCACGTAGTTATGGCTATTGAGTTGGTTATCCCGATAACCCACTTGATTTAGCGTAGTTTCGCCATATAAAAATGACAGCACTTAACCATTTCACCGAGATGGTTAAAAGCTAACCAACTCGAAACCACGTCGAAAGTCTGATACAACCCTGTGTTTGCCCGCCATCTGTGGGTCATTAGCGTTAAAATGTGAAGAATTCGTTCCTTACTAGTGTTTGGACTCCACTAAAATCAATTAGATTTACTCCGATTTTTGAAAAAATTTTAAATCTACTCCTCTACTCCGCTTGACTTCAAATCTATTCCGTTTTTTTCATTCATGCTATGCCCCTCTTGGTGCCGTTTTTTGAGTGTTCACCACCGGTTTCAGTTAAAAAATTGAAAGTTAGCCAAATCTCACTGTTAAAAAGTAACTCTTTCATAGCAATGCGTCAATAAAGTAACATCGTTATTCTTTGATGTATGGCTGCACAAATTGGCGGATGCAGAACTTTACTTAAGTTGTTAAAAAATATATGAGGAATGAAATTTATATAAAGTAGAAAAGGTTTGCTTTTTAATAAATTAAGTGTTTCAGTTAAAAAGTTGAAAGTTAGCCAAATCTCACTGTTAAAAAGTAACTCTTTCATAGCAATGCGTCAATAAAGTAACATCGTTATTCTTTGATGTATGGCTGCACAAATTGGCGGATGCAGAACTTTACTTAAGTTGTTAAAAAATATATGAGGAATGAAATTTATATAAAGTAGAAAAGGTTTGCTTTTTAAAAAATTAAGTTTTAGATACGTTCTACTATATTTAAAATGTTAAAAATTAACTAAATATGTAATATATTATCCTTATATTGCCTCGCGTTCTTATTTTGCATGAGTAGAAAATATTTTAGTCAAACAGTTAATGTCAGAAACAAAAATAAAAAATTCAATCTAGTACGGAAAATCGGTTTTTGCTCCGATTTTTGCAGTAATTTAGTCCTGAATCGATTTTTGGGCCGAACACTGTTCTTTACATTTGTACTGTTTTATAAACCTCAAACCGCAGTGTGGACAGCAATAGTTAGTGATGTGGTTAAGTTCGATTTGAGATGGTTAACTTTTTGGTGGGGACATGGTATAACATGTTGAACAATATCTGGTGAGTTTACCTTCTTTCTGTTTAGTTTATTTGGTTAAAATCTAATTTTGTATCTTCAGGCAAATGCCAAAAAAGTGCAAGTTCCTGAACAGGTACACGGCTGAGTGGTACTACGCAGTACATAATTTCAGGAGTTAAAATCTCTTTCAAAAGACCTTTCTGAAAATCATTCCTTTCTCCTTCCTTTTTTGTACGTAGTGGCACAAAATAAAGAGCTTCTGCTTTCGCTACTTAGAGAAGAGCCTCAGAAGGGCTTTTGTAGGATGTACTTCTGAGGGCCTTTTGAAGAAGTTCTTTTACAGCAGTTTTTAGTTCATAAAAATCATAATTTTTGAGGAATATAAATATTCAAGGTTCATATCAAATATTTTTTATTGAGACTTGAAGAGCTTATTGAATCCCACTTGTGATGCTAAATAATATAAACATATACTTAAGTACATTCGCGTAAATTGTAAATAGGAAGCTCGCAGGGAAGCACATTTTTCAGTCCTTATTGGATAAGTCTTTTACAATGGCTTCACTTCAGGCAGCCTACCTAAATTATCTTTAGGTTAGCATATACAAAATGGCAAAAATGATCATGAAGCACATTGTAGGCAAGCATTCAAGATCACGTTAAAAGCGCCAAAGCATTTTGCCAAGTTACGTCACTGTCAAGAGAAATGTGCTATTTTCTGATTTAAAAAAAAAAAATCAAAACTTGAGCGTTTCATTATCATCAATCATTCAGCTCTATGGATTGTGCCACAAAACTGCATTGCTTATAATATCAGAAAATACTTCAAAATAATGCAACACCAGAACCAAAGAAACTTCATTTATAGGGAATAAGTGTCCTGGTCGATGGGTTCAGGATTATGGCAGCCCTAATGTAAGGACATGTTAGTAAAAACGTTGTGGCATTGGGTCCATTCACATTTGGCCCTTCATAGTAGACTCGCCAACGCTTGGTGGCTAAATTCAAGACGACCGGTTCGGTTAACAATCAGCCAACGCCCCTACGTCAAAGGAACGCCATATCGGTCGAGAACATCGTCTTGGTCCGTAAAAGATCGCAGGAAAGTCGGAGGCAGTCCATTTCTCACTACGCACAAGTACTCACCCTTTCCCAGACTTTAACTTGACCCAAATTGAACGATATGGACTTTGGCGAGGATGTAGTTACAGCAGATTGGTGCTAAGTGCAAGCACATTCTGCATGAAGGATTTACTGCATGAAGGCTACGGTTATCTCTCGCTAAAGTAGCGTGAATTGGCCACAAAGGTTGTGCGACTTGACCCCCCTTAGACTTTTTCTTCTGGAGTTTCTTGAAGTCGCACCTTAAATTCAACATAACCCAGGCCATCGCTCAGATTCAGCCGTATCTATGCGGCAAAATTATTGAAAATTGGATCACTCGGATCCGTGCCACCGTGAGAACCGGCAGTGGATAATTGAACGAACATAAAGGCATACATGGGTCTTCCAAATAAACAAGAATTACGTCAATACCTTAGACAAAGCTTGCTTTATCCCATTCCACCATCTACCCGCTCATTTTTAAATGCGCGCACATATTTTCAAGTTCAAGATGGGAAATCTCAATACTTTGCACCGTTTTGTTCCTGCCGCTTCCAGGTGGAGGAGCTCTGCTATTTAAAATTTATTTTATTTTATTTTATTTTTTCTTATATTTGCTCGTGTTGATAAATCAGTTCACGAACAACAGTTCACCGATTGCTTCACTTGTGCTTACTTTTAGTTTCTTGACTATAGATTTTTCTTAAAATTAACACGGAAATTATCGGCTTTGTTGTTCCATTGAAGTGCTTCTATACTTTTGGCTTATTAAAAACTTGCACGCATTTTGCAAGAGAAAGCCTGCGCTACCGCCACTTTGAGATGCAGCACGTTTTCGAGCATGAAATTTGGATGAAATACACCAAACTATACACAAGTTTCAGCAGGTCTTTTACAAATATGCCCGCTTATACACAATTCACTCAAAACCCTGGATTCCCTCAGAATACATAAATAATACACTTAATATGTTACTGGCCTTTTTTCACTTATTTTAAATTTTTTGATGTCCTTGTACTCGAGGGGTTAAAAATCAAAAGAGGTGGAATAATGTATGCCCAAATGTCGCTCATACTGTACTTTAGAACGTTTTGAATGGAATTACCTTGAAAACCGTTAGTCCTGCAAAAAAAACCATTTTTGGTAAAAGCGACTGCTAATGAAATTTATGCGTAACATATCTAGCGGCACATGAATGGATGGGAACTTTTCGTTAGAATTTCAAAAGGAAGTTTTATTCTTTCCTTTATTTTTACGTAGAGAAATATTTCTATTCTCCATAATCTTGTATTTATAAATATTCTGGTGTATGTTTTTCTAATTTTTGTGACATAAGTGCTATTTTTTTGCTTTGTTTCTAATAATTTTTCCCCGCTGTATATTTCCGTGCATGATGAATACTAATTCAGAGCTTAAAGTATTAAAAGAGTTTTAAAGATTTGATTTTACCTATACTTTTCTCATTTTCACTTAGAATTGCTTGCGCATATGAAATTTCATGTTGATGCTGCGATTGCAATTGAACTAAATGTGAGTGATGATGCGCTGAAGATGATGCTACTAAAGTCCCAGTAGATGAGGAATGTATGTGATGTGCAGATGCAGTATTTGATGTGTGCGGCGTGGCTTGATGTTGCAAATGCTGAGCATGGTGGGAAACCGATTGATGGGCGTGACTGGGCCCAGCACTAGTATGATGAGTTATCACGGCTGATAATGAACTGGAACCATTGTTGGTTTGTGAAGCTCGCATTTCCATACTGGGAATATTATTGAATCCTGTAATAATATTAATGGTGTGACTAAACATCAAAAGCTCAAAATATATATGTATGTAGGTGTATGCTTATAAACAAAATTGGAAACGTTATTTTTGCATGTTTCTTCCCACCCTTAAAAGTCTAAAAGGATTGACAGATGGCAGCGTTGATCCGAATCAACTCGTTATTTGGCTTGGGTGAGCTCACTGATAAACAAAAAATTTTCAGGTAAAAGTGTCACCGTTTTTGAAATATTTACATTTTTTCGAATTTAAAAAAAATCGTGCCTTTTCGTGTGTTTTTTTTTAACTGCAACTACAAACCGGGCAATCCTTATTAAATTTTTTATGTAAAATACTTCCAGATAGTTGCCTCTCCATACTCAAATGCAATGTAGTTAAAATATATTAAGGAACCATCATAAAATTAGGACTATTTCTGGATTTTTAACTTTTTGATATTCTCTTCGCCAACTTTGACTATCTCGGGTGAAAAAAAAATGTACTGAGCTATACCTTTACATTACATAAAAAAATTGCTCATTTCATAGAGATTTCAGAAATGTGCCACACTTACTGTTTCGACTAGAAAAAAAAGGTTATAGCCGCTTTTGTGGGTAAAGGACTGAGACACGCTAGAATGTATTTAATAGATTTAAATTGAATTTGCTCTTGTTACCGTCAAATGACATGCTAAATAGTACAAAGGTACATTATTACCTGCTCCTGATATTATTTTGTGTTACTTACCGGAATTCGGACTAGAGTCTATAACAAGGGCTATATCTATCAATATTTTGTGTGAAGGATGGGTTCACGTGAAATAAGATATACATGAGTTGTTTGAAGAAAAATTTATTCATTTATTGATAAAAATATGCTCAAATTGGCCACCTTCTACTCTAATACAAGCTCGGCACCTTTTAAGAAAAGACGTTTTTAGAGATCTTAAACTCAATTGGGCTATCTCAGCAGCAGCTCCATTTATTTGTTCCCGCAAATGCTCTTCGTTTTGAATTGTTTTTGAATAAATTTTGTCCTTAAGACAGCCCCAGTAGAAAAAATCGAATGGGTTCAGGTCTGGCGATCGAACCGGCAACGTGATTGGCTCGTATCGTCCAATCCATCGGCGAGGATAAGTATCGTCTAAATGAGCTCTTACTTCACGCCCGTAGTGAGCAGGGCACCCGTCATTTTGCAGCCATAGTCTTCGCCGCAGGTTTAAGGGTACATCTTCCAAAAGAGTTGGAAGCCGTTCCTGAAGGAACTCTAAATAACTGTGAGAGTTGAGCGTTGGCGGCAGTTCCACAGGTCCCAATATCTGACAATTAAAAATACCGCACCATAAATTTATTTTGTACCGGTACTGCGAACGATCTTCTCTCATTTCGTGAGGCTTGTCTATCTGCCAACTGTGAAGGTTGATGATGATGATTCATCGCTCCAAATTATTTTATTAAAAAAGTGGTGGTCTGATTCATGCATTCGCAATATTTCACAGCAAAACCTAACCCTCGGCAGGTAATCTCTTTCTTGTAGAGCCTGAACACGTTGAATGTGGTAGGGATGAAATCGATGGTCTTTAAAGCTTTGTGAACTGTAGTTTTTGGTATTACCGTCCATCTTTCCATCATTCTCACAGAAGTCGATGGACCTAGTTCCACTTCCTCTAACACAACTTCAACTTCTACCGTTGCAGGACGTCCTGTTTCGCCACCACGTCTTCCAGGTATGCGACCTTAAAAAAGTGAAAAATGATAGTTAATAAGCAAGCAAACAAGAAAGGTGTAAAAATCACTTACCTTCATATATTTCTCTATGGGTCCGGGCGAATACTTCACGACCCGGATGTCGACGATTGGGGTATCGCTCTGCATAGAGTCTTTAAGCAGCTCTGGCATTACAGCAAGCTTCACCGTAAATTAGGTGAATATCCGCATATTCATGCGACGTATACTGCGTGTTCTCTGTCATAGTATTAATAACACAATGTTCGAAGGGTCCAATTTCACAAAATCCACTTTCACTAATTCCGGTAAGTAACATAAAATAATGTCAGAAGCAAGTAATTATGTACCTTTGTACTATTTAGCATGTCATTTGACGGTAACAAGAGCAAATTCAATTTAAATCTATTAAATACATTCTAGCGTGTCTCAGTCCTTTACCCACAAAAGCGGCTATAACTGTTTTTTCTATTCAAAACAGTAAGTGTGGCACTTTTCTGAAATCTTTATTAAATGAGCAATTTTTTTATGTAATGTAAAGTTATAGCTCAGTACAATTTTTTTTTCACCCGAGATAGTCAAAGTTGGCGAAGAGAATATCAAAAAGTTAAAAATCCAGAAATAGTCCTAATTTTATGATGGTTCCTTAATATATTTTAACTACATTGCATTTGAGTATGGAGAGGCAACTATCTGGAAGTATTTTACATAAAAAATTTAATAAGTATTGCCCGGTTTGTAGTTGCAGTTAAAAAAAAAACACATGAAAAGGCACGATTTTTTTTAAATTCGAAAAAATGTAAATATTTCAAAAACGGTGACACTTTTACCTGAAAATTTTTTGTTTATCAGTGAGCTTACCCCCCCACCTACCTTCCCCTAAAGTTTGGCACGTTACTTCTGGGACACCCTGTATATTGAATAAGAAATTATTGGAATTAGTATCGTGAATGCATTGCCGCCCTCGAGGTAGATATATTTACGTTCTCTGAGCAAACAAGTAAGCAGGAAACCCAAACTAGTTTGGCGTCCGCGGTAGCCCAGTGGTCAAAACTGTGTACTACAGCTCAGTAGGACGCAGTTTCCATCCCCACTCCGAGAAGTTCTTAAAAAATATTTATATTTTATATTTTGTTATTCTTAATCATATCTATATATCACCCTACTTCCTACTATCATTACTTCCTTACTAATATTATAAATCCGAAAGTGAGTTTGTTTGTTTGCTACGCTTTTACGCTTTAACTATTCAACCGATCATCATGAAATTTTGCACACTGCTGTCATTTAGCCCAACTTAAAATATAGGATACATTTAATCTCGATTAGGCAAGAGGGCGTGGAACCTCCCATACAAACGTATACTCTGGAAATATTTTCGATAGATTACTGGAACTTGGTATGAAGATATATCAAATCATTCTCTATTCATGGATGAGGGCTGCCACCTTTTAAAAAAATCGAATTCAACTTCAATTATGGGAGTTATTTATTTAAACATTATATTAAAAAATGGATCTCAAGAGGCTTAAAAAAGCTGTAGTTTGAATATATTTTGAAAAGGGTTGCCACTTGTTTGAAAAGTAAAATTTAAATTAATTATACGCAAGCTATCTGAAGAACTAAAATATGGTTGTCAAACAAAATATTGTTAAGAAACCTTTAGTTTTAAAGTTTTGAATAATATTGAAGTCTTTCACAAGGGTTGCCACCTTTTAAAAAAATTAATTCAATTAGTTTAAATAAAATATTATAATATTTTTTTTATTGAAACTTTTGGTCCAACATCTTCACCAACAATTCACGTTTACGATTTCCATTGGCACGGTCATCGGCTAAGATTATGATTTGGTGGTCGTTTTCCGCCTTAAATTTCTAATTCCCTAATTGGGTAACATTTCATAGAACGGTTAATCTCACAATGAAATAAATTTTGAAGAATTTTTTCTCTTTACTCCCTGGCGGCAACAATGATCCGGTTCTATAGTGAATCTGTCCCAGAAACTTTATAGTATAGTTGGTGGTAATTTCAAAATGGATGCGTATAATTGTTCTATAGAAATCCAATATAAATAGACTTATTTCAGGCGAAATACCTTAAAAGTAAGTTTCACGAAAGCAATTTAAGTGAAAATATTTTTTTTACTTGAATTTATTACAGTAAAAGGAGCGTGATAGTTTTGGCGGTTGATTTATCGGTGGTGATTTGAGATTTACCCATGCACAACTCAACCCTGGTGTCTCCGAATGAGGCACAACAATACCGGCAAATCACATATGTACATTGGGCCAATCGTAGCACACAAGAATTCAATATACTCAATGGTGTAACAGGTCGGTTTAATCTAACATTCAAGGCACCTTTTCTCATTTGGCTATTTTTAGTAATAACTCGACTCCAGCGCCACCTGTCAGCTCTTTTTTGCGATAGTATTGTCTTTACAGTTACCAATACATATTTTGAATATTAGCCAAAGTGGATCATAAATAAGATTTTTAGAAATAACTTAACTACAGTGCCAACTCGTGGCTGAAAAATACACAAAAAACTTCGCTAAAATCCGTCCGAGCATTTAGGAGGATTTTACTCACAAAAACACCTACAGATGGATTATATATACGTTTGTATGGCGCCACGCCCTATTTTCAAATAGCCAATTTTTCTCCATGAGTAGAAGATTGATTTCATATATCTCCACACCAAGTTCCAGTACTCTACCATGAACATTTCCAGAGATATTCGGTATAAAAAATTCGGTTTGTATGGGAGGTGCCACGCCCCCTTTATATATCGACATTTTTTAGCCTATAATAATCCTTGGGACGTTTGAAGCAGATTTCCGAAATTTCGAAAAAATCGGGTTGGCCGTTCTCGAGCTTTGCGAACACAAAAAACGGCTTTTAAAATATATATGGATTAGTATAGATTGGTATGAAGTGAAATGGTTTTGAATATGTATCACAATATGAGCGTCAGACGAAAGGTTGCCAACTGTTTAAAAGGTTAAATTCAAACTATTCAACAATTTCAATGAATTATTACAATATGGGAATCAATCA
>NW_023462941.1:13401-16331 GCF_013731165.1 Rhagoletis pomonella | reverse complement strand
TTCTTGCCACATATCCCTGGGAGTGTTTGTGGAAGAATACTGGAACTGGGTATGGAGTTGTGTATACAAAATGTATCAATTGCTCATGGAAAAAATGTGAGTTATTAAAAGAGGAGGCATGTCGCCTCCCATACATACTAAAAACTTCTTAATAGATATCTCTGGAAGGATAGAAAATCTCTCGAAGATATTTTAAATTTGTTATGGAGATTTATTTTATAAGTGCCGTACTGACAGAATAAATTTCATTAAATGGAAAAGAGAAGGCCGGGTTCGGCCTTGTAATCTAAAGCTCTCTTGAGGCATTTGCTACAGTTATGAGAAGTGGTATTTTATCAAGGCCAGGTTACTAAATTTGAGTTGGAAATATTAGAACCCGCCGTGGCACCTCCAAGAAGGTTACACGTCCACGCTTCGTATACCTGGAACCATTTTAAGGTAAACTTAGAGGGATTGGTATCTTTCGTATGCCTAGCGCGCAGACGAGATTTTATAATTTCATAGTTTTAAACGGCCTAAATACCTTAACTCGCTTAAAAAATAACGAGCTATAATGAAATGGGCACAGAAATAAAATCTAACATCATTAAATTATTTTTCATATTTGTATAAAAGCGCGGGTGAATCCCGCGGGTATGTTATGTGCGGGTATGTGGGTATCTGTTTGATTTATTATTATTTATGTATGGATTAGGGATATTGCGAATGTGGAATTTTAGACATCCGCGGATGTGAATGTGGATGCAGATGTTTAAAAGCTAACATCCGCGGATGCGGATGCGAATGCGGATATCATGTTTTAAGAAATAATTTAGGTGGGTAAATTAGGTGATTTAGGTAAATAAAAAATGGAAAGGTTAATAATTTTTAATAATCAAGGCAGATCATTATCCTGATTTTCCCGAAAAAAAATTCACCCGAAAATTAGTATTCCGCCCATAGTAAATATGTACATGAAAACCAAAAGTGAAAAGTGAACCGGTTCGGGGAAAATTAAACTCATGATAAGACTGAATGTTTTCTTAGTACTTGAGTTTAAAAATTGGAACATTATACTTAATAAAAACTTTTTGAAGGATCGTAAATCAAACCTGCGCCACTATATAACTACTCGCTCGAGGCGACAAACTTGAAAAACTTGAAAGTTGGCAAAATTGTAAATTCTTTTCGATTGACACTGCACCAGATGAGAGGACTTTCAGTTATATTTATTTACTTTTATTGCGGTGCAATAATTACTTTTTGAGAATTTCATCGGGGCTGCAAATGTCGGATGTATCTTCCTGACTTTCATCTTCACAATCCAGCATCATGGCACAATCGTTGTTTAAACACCGTTTTTTTCGAAAGAATTCTTCATTCTTATTCTTTTGGTTTTTCGGAATTTGTCACGTCATCAGCGTTTTTCGGTTTTAGTTTTTGTAACTAATTTTTAATGCTTTCTTCTGTGACTGGTTACATATACATCTGTGCTGCACAATATTCCAGGGACCGAAAATAACAGTTATTTTTTTCCGAGTTAAATTTGGCCTTTTATTTTTTATTCCGAAATAAACGTCCTATCCGGATAATAAAGAAATTGCTTATCTAAATTAAACAAATTTGGTATCATATGAAAGAGGACTGAAATATCTTTTAAACACAAATAACGAATGAAGGTTACCACCTCTATTTATATTTTTTTATAACTTAATACTAAAGAAGTTCATGAAATACATACCTGACCCAATGTTTGTTCAATAGTGATTAATTAATATTTTTTATTGAAATATTTTTCAAGGTGTGGCTTTCCTCTTTTAGACATTTTAGTTTTAAAGCTATTTAAGTCCTCTTTCCTTGGACACAAAACTAGTTTAATTTGGATAAGCGGTTTGCTTATTATCCGGAAAGTACTTTTATTTCGGAATAAAAAATATTTTGCCAAGTTTAACTAAAAAAAATTACTATAATTCTCGGTCCCTTCAATATTCGCATTCGCAAAAGATCCGCATTGATTTTTGCGAATGCGAAAGCGAATGCGAATGTTAAAATTAATGCGGAAGCTCCGCGGTTGCGAATGCGAATATTCGCAACAACCCTGGTATGGATATGTACAAATATACGGCGAATACGGAATATTACCTGAAGTGTTTGTGAGGATGGGTGGTGGCTGACAGTCATTTATGGTTGAATATGGGAAAAGTAGAATTGAGTTCAACCACGAAGCAGTAAAACTGTTTGGAGGAGAAACTCAACGGTAGTTAATTTGGCGGGTAAAGTTTATGACAGTTTCTAATAAATACATGTATACATGTGTGCGTATGTATATTACTAGCTTATACCCGCGGGTTTCACCCCGAGCTTTTATACAAATATGAAAAATAATTTAATGATGTTAGATTTTATTTCTGTGCCCATTTCGTTATAGCTCGTTATTTTTTAAGCGAGTTAGGGTATTTAGGCCGTTTAAAACTATGAAACTATAAAATCTCGTCTGCGCGCTAGGCATACAAAAGATATCAATCCCTCTAAGTTTACCTTAAAATGGTTCCAGGTATACGACGCGTGAACGTGTAACCTTCTTGGAGGTGCCACGGCGGGTTCTAATATTTCCAACTCAAATTTAGTAACCTGGCCTTGATAAAATACCACTTCTAATTACTGTAGCAAATGCCTCAAGAGAGTTTTAGATTATAAGGCCGAACCCGGCTCTCCCTTTTCCATTTAATGAAATTTATTTTGTCAGTACGGCACTTATAAAATAAATCTCCATAACAAATTTAAAATACTACGACAGATTTTCTATCCTTCCAGAGATATGTATTAAGAAGTTTTTAGCTTTTTTAATAACTCACATTTGTTCCATGAGCAATTGATACATTTTGTATACACAACTCCATACCAAGTTCCAGTATTCTTCCACAAACACTCCCAGGGATATGTGGCAAGAA
>NW_023462941.1:0-13301 GCF_013731165.1 Rhagoletis pomonella | reverse complement strand
AGTTCCAGTATTCTTCCACAAACACTCCCAGGGATATGTGGCAAGAAAAAGTAAATTTGTACTGGAAGTGCCACGCCCCTTTTTCTTATAACCCTAATCCTCTTCCATGAATTTTGAATTGATTTTACATACCCCAGTACCAAGTCCCAGTGCTCTACCATGAACACCTCTAGAGATAAGTAGTATAAAACAGTAAATTTGTACGGCAAGAACCATGTCCCCTTTTCGAATAACGAAAATTCTTCTCCATGAGTATGGAATTAATTTTGTATACACATCTCGGTGCCAAGTTCCAGTCCTCTGCAATAAACACCTCCAGAGTTATGCAGCAGAGAAAAATCAATTTGCATGGGAGTTGTCACATCACCTTTTCCAATAACTCTCATTTTTCGCCATGAGTATGGTATTAGTTTCACATACATACATACATATGTATTTCCATACCAAGCTTGAGTGCTTTACCCCAAACATTTGAAGAGATATGCAATATGAAACTTTCAGTCAGTATGAGAGGTGCTACGCCTCTTTTCCAAAAACGTCCATTTTTCTCCGTGAGTATGAACATGATTTCACACAGTGTTGAAAAACTATTAATCTGATGAACGATTAAAAATTAACGATTTAAATGTTAAACGCGTTTGACGATTAAAATTAATTAGTCGTAGAGAACTGTACGATTAATGATAACTTTTTTTTAATTGTTAATCGCTGGCTGCGATTACGTTTAATTAATTTAAAACATTAATCGTTAATCCAATTAAAAATAAAATCTGATTAATTTGTCTAGTTTGTCCGAGTTTGAAACCAAACACCAGTTATAGTAATTATATTGTGGTTTACGCTTATAAAAAGCACATAATATAAAAAAATTATAATTATTGTTATTAGTAATACATAAAGTGGGAACTTTTACAAACCTAGTTTATTGGTTTATATCTTAATGAAAACGCACACCAAATTGCTTAGATTGATGAGGAAACCCGACTTAGCCATACCGGTTTAACTTGCTTTGTGTGCACAGGGACAGCATAACTTAATTCATCACCAAACCTACTTGATCAAATTAAGAGTTAATGGTTAAAAATTAATTTTTTAATCGCGGTTACGATTAACTGTTTAGTCGGATTAAAATTAATCATGGTTAAATGTAATCAAATTGAATTTAATCGAATTAACTAACTAATTAAAGCATCAATCGATTAGTGCCAACATTGATTTCACATCCATATCACTATACCAAGTTTCAGTTTACTCCCACAAATACTTCCAGTGATATTGTATGTAATATGAAAATTCCAATTTGTATGGGAGGGGCCTTGAGTTATCGGACTTACATTAAGTCTAAGACCATCCTTCCGAAATCCGTAGTAAGTGTACTAAATTTCGTTCTGATCGGAAACCGGTTAAGGAAGTAGCCTATTTTTCAATCCAGGTCATAAACCATTTTTGAGCAAAATTTCATTTTCAAACAGGTGGCAATTCTTAAAAAAGTAGCCTATTTTCCAACCTAGGTCATAAGCTATCCATATGCTAAATTTCATGCAAATCCGTTTAGTCGTTTCAGCGTATTAATTTAATTAAACTTCTTTAATAGATGGCAACTCTTAAGAAAAGTAGTCTACTTTCCAATCTAGGTCATAAGCTATCTGTGTGCAAATTTTCATGCAAATCCGTTCAGTCGTTCCCGCATATTAAATAAATTAAAATTTTTTAACAGGTGTCAACTCTTAAAAAAATAGCCTATTTCCAATCGGGCCCATATGCTATCTGCTTACAAAATTTCATGCAAATCGGTTCAGTCGTTTCCGCGTGATGAATTCCCAAACATCCAAACATACAAACTTTCACATTTATAATATTAGTAAGATAAGATTAAGCATTAAGGTGGACCGTCTTGGATTGTTTGGTTTAGTCTACAGGCCTAAACATAGTGAAATTGATTACATAAATGAAATATTGCAATGTGGGTATCAAACTAAAGAGTTTTAAGAAGACTTACGGTCGAAAATATGTTTGAGTTACTATACGGGTACCAAACGAAAGGTATTTGAAAAATCTTGATTTGGAAACATTTTCAATAGGATTGTCACCTATCTAAAAGTAAATACTGAAAATATTTAAATTAAATGAAATATTACATAACTGGTTCCAAACGAAAAGTGTTTGGGAAATCTTTACTAGACAAATTTTTTTAAAATGTTTCCACTTTTTCAAAAGCCGAACACTTTAAATGAAGAGAAAATTTACAACATCTTATCAAATGAAGTGATCATATTATCAACGAAAAATTGGTATACAAATTACGCAAAGAAAAAAATTAATAAAAAACTACTGATACAAACGATAGATAAAAGCGTAACGAAAATATAAAATTATCTTATGCAAATTGTTTAAAAGATACTTTATGAAAACCTAAAATTGTTGTCACCATTCTCCAAAATGAAAAATCTGTTAACTTTTATTGCGAGTAAAGAAATTTTTTATAGCATTAGATAATATAATTATAACCAGGGAACGGATTTTATGGAAATCGCCTTTTTTTCTACTAAAGAGATAGAGCATATTTGATTAAGAATATCCACGATTTAGCTTTCCCTGTTTCCATATATACTTATTTGATGTTGCCTTTTTCCCCTTTTCTATAATTGCCTTTTCTTCCTTTAATTGTAAAGGGCAAGGGAAAAGCCGTTATTCCTGATAATATGAAAGTTGTAAACGTTCCATATTTAAATTGGGCGTCACTTGTATCAGCTCACGTCGAGCGCACACTTAGTACATTCAAGGCCTTTCTTCGCGAAAATCGAATGAAAATGCTGCCAGAAAACCTCAAAATGCATCTGTGGTTCAATGTTACTACAACTATAGAGACTAAAGTTTTGTGAGTTAAAAACTCGACAGGAGAAAATATTCAAAGATTCAAAGTATAATTTTTTTTATAATGAAACTAGTTCATAGTTATTCTCTTTTTACTTGTAAAATAAGCATTTATAAACTCAATGTATTTTTTTATTATTTTTCGGGTTTTGTCTTTTTTAGTGCCTTCTTTTGCCTTTTTTGCGCTTTCTAATGCCTTTTCCAGCCTATTTCGCTATTTAATTTTCCCCTTTTTATGGGTTTTTAGGTCCTAAAACTCCGTTCCCTGACTATGTGCCTGGTGGCAAACATCAAACAATGCACTTCACTGTTGACAGTTATAATTTCGAAAAATTAGAGAATTTCGTTTGCTTGGGAACTAGCATTAACACCGATAATAATGTCAGCATGGAAATCCAACGCAGAATCACTCTTGCCAACAAGTGCTACTTTGGACTGAGAAGCTAATTCAGGAATAAAGTCCTCTCTCGACGTACGAAACCCACACTCTATAAGTTACTTATCAAGCCCGTGTTGGTATATGGCGCCGAAGCTTGAACAATCGGTAGGCGCAGCAGTTGAGCGCAACCATTGCTAAAAAAAATCAGTGATTGATATGCGTCTTCTGAACGGCTTGATACATTAGTCCGATGAGGCGGCTCTTTGAGTATTCGAGAGAAAGATTTTGCGGAAGATATACAGGCCTTAAGGCGTTGGCAATGGCGAGTACCGCAGACGAAGGAACGATGAGTTATATGCGCTTTACAACGGCATGGACATAGTGCAGCGAATGAAAATAAAGCGGCTCCGCTGGCTTGGCCATGTCATTCGAATAGGAACCGACGTTCCAGGTCTGAAAGTATTCAACTCGCAACCCGATGGTGGTAGAGGAGGAAGAGGGATGCCCCACTGCAATGGAAAGACCAAGTGGAGAAGGACTTGGCTTCATGTGTCATTTCCAATTGGCGTCAGTAAGCACAGAGAGAAACAACTGGTGTGTATTGTCGAACTCGATCAAAATCGCTTATTTGGTTACAGCGCCAAATAAGAAGATGCAAATGATAAATTACAAAGTGGGGGACCTTCTTTTTGGATACGCCGGGAGAAACTAGCAAAACGTTCCTTATCAGATTTATTCTGGCAACAGTTCGATCGAAAAATTACATAACCTTAGCTATCGCTTCGTCCGGAATTACTGCAACATTGTTACCAGGTGCAAGCATTGCTAATTCAGCTCAGCTCTTAAGCTGCAATTGAACATATAAATCTTCGAAACTCCCACGTTCAAATATTTCCAGAACATCCGGTATGGATAAAGTATAACAAACATTTAAACTCATTGTTTGGGAGGAGTGAACCTTGGCGCATAAAAAATCGTTTGAGGTTCTTGATCGATTATTTCGAGATTTGCGTGGAAACGTCAACCATTCGGGAATGCATTGATATTGCTCGCAAGAAGTTTTACGCAAACATTGTCTGTAGTTTCTCGATTAACACTAGCGGGCGAGATAATTGCTTGCTTGATATAGTCAACATTGTGGCAAGAGGAACATACATACACTGCAGCCGAGGTATTCTCGCGACAATTACTGGGTATTGGGAATGGAAAGCAGTCAATGAGAGATTAAGACGAATTTTATTGCCTGATAAGTTTTGTAACTTAGAAACATCGAAAGGAGAAGTGATCGAAAGAATGTTTCTCAGTAAACGAGATATTCTTGCTGCAAAGGATAGGGATGTCTATCAACTAAATAAGAGTGGTATTGGCAACAGTCGCTGCTTGAGCTGATCTGCTCTTTTACCAGACTGCCAGGCCACTTCCTCACTTTGATGAATACCACTAATGTTATTCACTCCAGCATTCAAAGTGAGGAAATAACATATACGTCGATAAACACCGTTGTGGAAAAAGACAAAGCAATTAATTATCCAACGGAATTTTCGAACTCGACTTCCAGGGATGACCCCAAATACTGAAATTGAAAATAGGTGTGCCAATTATCATGTTGCGGATGTCAATCAGCCAAAACTCTGCAACGGAACGCGACTCGCCGTTAAGAAATTGATGACGAACGTAGTGTAAGCAAAGATTTTAACGTAGTCTTTCAAAGGTGAAGAATTCCTATGATTTCTACCGATACACCATTTCAATTTAAAAGATCGCAATTCCCAATTCGATTGGCATTCGGAATCATAATTAATAATGCTCAAGGTCAACCTTTGGAAAAGTATCGTTAAGCTTTAGATGCGGACTGCTTCTCAGATGTTGCGCGTTCCCGTGTCGTCAAACCAGATAGCCTTGATATCTATGCAGAGAATGGGAAAACAACAAATAGTGTGTGAGCACAAGTACTTATTACAAAATTAAACTTATATAAAACGTATGCTTGGTTTCGTTAATAATTTATCATCTATGTAACAGGAATATGCCACAGCAAAGCGTGGCAGGGTACAGCTAGTTTTTAAATAAAACTGCAGTACTATCAAACCGTATGCGATACTGTTTTTACACTGACGAGTAAAATAATGGTTTCTTTGTATCTGTGGCAGTGTAGCAAAGTTTACCATCGCTCGGGCAACATGTTTTCATGATTAGCTTTATCATCGATGCTAACAAACACATCTATGATACATTTCAGATTAGCAGATAAGTAATCGTGGTAGTCCCTGGTTTATTAAAACTTCTCTTATTTTGAACTGTAACGGGTGTGACGAACATAATCGTTTTTTTTTTCTTAGAGAAAAGTATGTATATAAATACTAAGGAGGGACTTGCAAATATTTGCCTGTATTAAGCGTTACTTTCGTCAGCTTTTTAGCGTTGTGTAAAATGTGTTTTCTTTAAAAAAATATGTATTGTGTGTATTTTGTGACGGGCGTGACATCAAAATATGGTTTGCTTCAATATATAATAAAATATTAGCACTCGCCCGAAAAACTAGAAAATTGCACTGTCACAATGCTGAGGAATTGTTGCCTCTATTGACCGTTTGAATAACTTAAAAATTACAATAGACTACAATAGTCTTTGTAAATTTCAAAAAAATTAACATATCATATGAGTTAGTAACTGGTACAACCTAAAGTAAAACAAGTAAGAGCAGCGCTGTCTTCGGTTATGCCGAAGACTTCATACCTTTCATGAACGTCTGAAAATTTTAATTTAACAGATCGCAAAAACTGGTAACTGAACAATCAGTGGTACAAGAGATAAAGCTTATACAGCATAGATTTTGACGATTTTCTCAGTAGACTTTGTTTTATCTATATATATAAAAAAGGATGTATGTATGTATGTATGTATCTATGCAGCTTATATACTCCGAAACCATTCAGCCGATTTTGTTAAAATTTCCAGGATAGCTTCATAGAAACTCGGAGAGTGTTCCTGTGAAGTTTGGCTATTTTTGAAAGAGTTACCACCTCTCAGAAAAATAAAATTTATTTAAATATGCAAGTAAAGTAAGTATAGATATCAAATGGAAGGTATTTGAGAAAGATATTTAAGAAAATTTACATCAAAAAATATTTTAATAAGTGTTGCCACCTGGTCAAAAAGTTAAAAATAATGAATATCTAATGCAATTCACATCAAATATTGCAATATGGGTATCCAACGGAAGGTATTGGAGAAAGATTCACGCCAAACATATTTTTGAGTAGAGTTGCCACCTCTTTCAAAAAAAGTTAAATGACATAAATGTGTGTATTAAAAAGTATTTCGCAGGATACGTATCAAACGGGAGCTACTGGGAAATGTTTCAGTTAAGACCAATTATCGTATAGAGTGTCCACATACTTAAGAAAATAAAATCGGATAATATTTTTAAGAAACACCAAAGATTTAGAGTGTGATAAACTTCAAAGCCTGTCAAACCGAAAGCTTACCAGAAAGAAAATGCCGAATCCAAATTTTTAAATCTATATGTGAACATATGTATGTATGTTAATGCCAGGGTTGTGTAAATTTTCACCAGGTTGCAATTTAAAAACGGAATTTGTTTAATAGTTAAAAACCAAAAAAGTACTCAATATTAATGCATAACTTTTGTTTCTTATTGAATAAGGCTTAAAAAAATATAATAAAATTTGCAATAAAAAATGTTGTAATATTTTTTCCTAATGCGCATACGAGATTTTGCTTGCATAATTTTCCTAAATTTGGGTGTATAAATTTTGGTATTTTTCCACAACATTCATGAAGAGAATACCTACATAGAAAACACTTTGTTACCTAAGTTCACATAAATAAAGGGTTTAAAAATTTCAAATTATTTGGGAGGAAAGTACCTGCAGAATTATAGCATTAGTTTCTATTTTACGGTTGAAGGTAGTTAAATATTGTTTACAAGAGTATATTTTGTTTCCCAAGTTTACCTAAACAATGGCTTCATAAATCTTGGGATTTTTCCACAACATTCTTGAAGAAAATACCTACGTACAAACAAATTTTTCTGTATACACTAATTCAGATAAATAAGAGGTTGCGAAAGTCTACCGATTTTTTTTAAATTTATTGCAGGAAAAGTACCTGCAGAGAATATCTTCTGCTGTTTGCACACGTTTTAGCATAGATAAAATATAAGGATTTTTAATCTTTTTAAGTGGAAGGTACCTTCAGAGAACGTATTTATATTGTTTGCCTGAGTTACATAAATATAAGGTCGCATAGCTAATACATTCGCTCATAGCAAGTGCAGACACTGCGCAAACGATAGTGAATTCTTTTTCATCTGAGATCAGTTCAACATACAGAGTATTATTATTTACATTCACAAAAAAATAAAATCATGCCACCAAAGAAAGCATCAATTGGAAGAAAAAACCCCAAAACAAAAAAGTTGAATGAATACAGAGCGGCGGAAACGGAAGATCAACGAAATGTCCGACTTCAACAAAATCGAAACAGAGAGACAAGCTCGAGAAATGTGGAAACGGAAAACCAGCGAGAATCTCGCCTCCAGCAAAATCGTGTGAGAGCTTCAACCTCCAGAGACGCTGAAACCCTGGAACAACGAGAATCTCGCCTACAACAAAATCGTGTGAGAGCTTCAACCTCCAGAGACGCTGAAACCCTGGAACAACGAGAATCTCGCCTACAACAAAATCGTGTGAGAGCTTCAACCTCCAGAGACGCTGAAACCCTGGAACAACGAGAATCTCGCCTCCAGCAAAATCGTGTGAGAGCTTCAACCTCCAGAGACGCTGAAACCCTGGAACAACGAGAATCTCGCCTACAACAAAATCGTGTGAGAGCTTCAACCTCCAGAGATTCTGAAAATCCCGAACAACGCAACGAACGGCTTCGCACTAATCTATCACGATTGACCCATTCAAGAGAAAGAACACATTTAATGTTGGCGGCATACAATTATGACAAAAACAGAGACTACGAAAATCATGCAGATGTCGCCATTGGACCGATGAATAAAGTTTGTTTGCATTGTCATGCTTTGAAGTTTGCAAAGGAATCACCAGGAATGTGTTGTTCAAATGGTAAAATAGTTTTGCCATCGTTAATTGAGGCACCTGAACCACTACTTAGTTACCTTTCTGGCACAACTCTTATTTCAAACCACTTTTTGAAAAACATACGCAAGTAGAACTCTTGCTTTCAAATGACTTCGTTTGGAGCAACGAAAATTATATCTGAAGGCGGTTACATGCCAACATTCAAAGTGCAAGGCCAAATATACCACAAAATCGGTTCATTGCTCGCAGTGCCACAACAAGATGCGAAATTTCTGCAAATTTATTTCACTGGAAATGATGCACTGGAAGTAGACAAGCGTTGCGCAATTAGTTCTGGGATCCGACGCGAGATCATTTCAAGCTTGCAGGCAATGTTCCATGAACAAAACAATTTGATTCGCCTTTTTAAAACAGCTCTGGATCAAATGCCATCAGATGACTATAGTGTTGTTATTAGAGCAGACAAAGCTCCGGCTGGTGAACATAAAAGGGGGGGGGGATGTTGCAATTGTAATAGTTGGCACCGAATTCGATCGACGTGACATCATTATCCACCGGCGAAATGCTAATGTGCAGAGAGTATCGGAAACACATCGATCGTATGATGCACTCCAATATCCAGTGCTGTTTCCCCATGGAGAAGAAGGATATCATTTCAACATCAGGCAAGTCGACCCCAGCACAAGTGAAGCGACGACAAAGAAAGTGTCCTGCATGGATTATTATGCAAACCGCATTATGATTCGGGGAAATGAATCCAATCATACCTTAAAATGTCGTGAATTATTCCAACAGTTTATTGTGGACATGTGCGCGAAAGTCGAAAGTGAACGTCTTCTTTTCATTCGCTTAAATCAGAAGAAGCTGCGCGTTGAAGAATACGTTCATTTACGTCATGCAGTTGCTAATGATGGAAACATTGCTGACATTGGACAAATGGTAATTTTACCTGTAACATATACAGGAAGCCCGCGGCACATGCACGAATACGGGAAAGATGCTATGACGTACGTTCGAAAGTATGGACGACCAGACCTATTCATCACCTTCACTTGCAATCCATCGTGGAGTGAAATAACCGAATTGCTTTTTGCAGGCCAGAGCTCATCGCACAGACATGATCTTTTCGCTCGAATATTCAAGCGAAAGCTAATAAGTCTTATGAATGTCATCACGAAGAATTTTGTTTTTGGAGAAACCAGATGCTGGATGTACTCAATTGAATGGTAAAAGAGAGGCTTACCACACGCTCACATTTTGATTTGGTTGAAGCAAAAAATTATACCTACACAAATTGATAGCGTTATATCAGCCGAGCTTCCAAATCAAGCCGAAGATCCCATTCTTTTTGAAATAATCAAGAAAAATATGATTCATGGGTCATGCGGTACTTTTAATCCTAATTCACCATGTATGCAAAACGGCAAATGCACAAAGCGATATCCACGTGAGTTGATTACTGAAACCCAAACTGGAGGTGATGGATATCCTCTGTATAGGCGAAGAAATCCCACTAATGGTGGATACACAACTATTATTAAGATGCGAAGTGTAGATATCGACATAGACAATAGATGCCACTACTTTCAAAAATGTTTAATGCTCACATCAATGTTGAGTATTGTAATTCGGTAAAGTCCATAAAATATATTTGTAAAAATGTTAACAAGGGCAGTGACATGGCAGTATTCGGATTAGCAAATCGAGGTGATGAGATCACGCAATATCAAACAGGGTGCTACATCAGCAGTAACGAAGCAGTATGGCGGATATTTGCATTCAATATTCACGAACGATATCCAACGGTTCAACATCTCGCTGTTCATTTGGAAAATGGAGCAGAGCAACCACAAAACACAACACTGACTGCTTGCGCGGCTAGTGGGCGCTGAAGGGGGGGAGGGAACCACCTCCCTGCAGCGCCTAGCGGCCGCGAATACATACGGGGGGACTGGGCAATCTTTCGATGCCCTGGGGGACCGTACTAATCATCAGTTTTCCGTAGGTATCATCAAATCTGGACCGCCAGCACCGCTACCGCCCTGAGGCCGACATTTCACCGAGGACCGCCCGCTATTCACTGCCATCCAGGGCCGCCGCCAAAATCATCGTCACCGTTAGGGCCCGTACCGCCGCTCTCATCACCGAGGCCGCTATTACCACTGCCGCCCCAAGGCCGAAGCTACAACCGTGGGCCGCCCGCCATCATCACCGAGGACCGCCCGCTATTCACTGCCAGTGTGCCGCGCCGTCTCAAGAAAATGAAATATAAAATTTTGGCCTATTTAAAAAAGTATCCACATTTATACTGACCGGAAAAAATAAGTATCCCGGAAAAATTCGTCTAAAAATGTATCCAATTGGATCTATTTAGATCCAAACGGCATCCCTGTTCACTGCCATTCAGGGTCGCCGCCATAATCATCATCACCGTTAGGGCCCGTACCGCTGCTCTCATCGCCGGGGCCGCTATTACCACTGCCGCCCCAAGGCCAAAGCTATAACCGTGGGCCGCGCGCCATCATCACCGAGGACCGCGAACGCCAACTATCGCCAACCAGGGCCGCTGTCACCGTTGCCACCATCAGGGCCCGCTTCTACTGTCTTCATTACTGAGGCCGCCGCCATTATCGTCGCCCCAGGCCGACCACTACTGCCCGTCACGAGTACGGTAATCGCTACTACCATCATCGCCCAGTACCGCTGTCACCGTCGTAATTAAAAGGGGCCGCATTTACCCTTCGCCACAATCGGGGCTGCATACAACACCACTGCGGGAGGTAGCTACCGCCCTCATCATTATATGGGCCACTGCCAACGTCACCGCTGAGGCCGCCACCACCACTGCAAGGGAACTGCAGGCTGCCGTCGCCGTCACAACCACCGCGACTGCTCTCATTGTCACGCTCTTCGCTGCGACTGACGCGTACCACTGCTAATCTCGCTGTCACTAGTAACACTCCCGTCACCGTACAATTACCCGCCGGATAATCTCCGACACCGACTGCCGACTCTCGCTCTTTACCTTCCGCTCTCCCCTGCACGACAAGTTGCCGGCCTTCTAGATAGCCGCGTGTGTGTGTGGGTGTGTTCGACTTAATACACAAATCATTGTGTTTTATTTGGTGGGGGTTAGTGGGACCTTCGCTGGACTCTGGAGCGGCTGAGAATACCTCAGCCTTCGACAAAACCCACCTCATAAGGTTATAGCGACCCGATCTTCGCCATTTTCACTGTAAGTATTCTTTCCATAGTGAGTAACAGCAGTGTAATTCATGTTCCTAGCTACGTAAGAGGAGTTATAAAAAATTTTATATCTGAACAATCAGTTGTATGGGAGCTATAGAATATAGTAACCCAATCTTTGTAATTTTCACTGTAAATATTCTGCTGATAATGTGTGGAAGTAATGAAAAATTTCCTAGCTGCATAAATAGAGGATTTATAATGAAAAATCGCATATCTGAACAATCAGTTGTATGGGAGCTATATGTTATAGTGGTCCGATTCCTCCGGTTCCGACAAATGATAAATACATTATAAAAATACACCCACCTGCCAAATTTGATCCGGATATCTCGAAAACTGAGAGACTAGATTGCATAAAAACAGACGGACAGACAGACAGACGGACATGGCTAAATCGACTCAGCTCGCCGTTCTGATCATTTAAGTATACATTTTAATGGGTCTATCTCTTCTTATTCTGGTACTTACAAACATCGGACCAAAGTTATAATACCATTTCATGCTCATGAAAGGTATAAAAATATACATATATGATCTTAAGATAATTGTCCATATTTTGGCTTTCAGTCTTGAAAGTTGGATTTATTTACTCTATCTTACTAGAAATAATACACTCAAATTCTTAAGTTTATTTTTATTTCGTTCGGAATCGATTACCGTGGAATGAGCCATAAGTAATTATATGAATGTTAATTAAATAATATGAAATGAATCCCTACGTATGCATTTCTAATGCTGTATTACAATAGACGACATTAATAGGGATTGGAAAATACTAAATTTCTCTTAATTTAATAAGGGCGTAGCAAACTGGAAAACATCGGAACCATCGATGTATCGACATTTTTCTGCCAACGATTTTAGGCTAAAATTTTTAACATCGATGTTGATTTCTCCGATTTCTCAAAATTTGCATCCCTAATACTGACTTGCATTGCAGCGACAGCTAAAATTATTTTAGCTGAAAGCTCTAAAGCTCATAAATTTGCCTACACTCGCAAGCCGTAGAGTAATGCTAGGTATAAAATTTATCGTAAAATTAATGACAGGCTTCATTGATAAATAGCCCGGCCCTTCTGGCTGAGGTAAATTTTAATGTTCCCTCTCGAGTGTCAAGATACTTTCGACCTCTATTTTTGAAGGCATGCAAAACTAATTTTGAACTAAACGAACCATTCCGTGGTTTATGTCAAGATATTATCTCTCATTCCAGCACGTTTGACTTATCGGACTCGATTTTTGCTATAAAGAAAACTATCAATTCCACTCTCAATAATTGAAATAATTGAATACTATCTTTAGCATACCCAATCAGCTGATGAGTTTGATTCTGTAGCTGAATAGTTTTAGATCTCGATACTTAACAAACTCCTGTTTCCACGACTCGGCACCTAAAAAAAAAAAATGCCGTATGTCAAGCGGACTGCGCCCCTCGTGTCGGTTGGGCGGGAATGGAGGGGAAAACCGTTGGGATTAATTAATTAATCAAAAGCATAGACAAACGGCAACGTTGATCCAGATTAACGGCGCAATTGATCTGATCTAAATTGTGCCTTGGCAGAATTCGGAAATGCGGATTTATAAATATATTTAAATTTTTTTATTCATTCAATCCTAACTTCCATATTTTTTAAATGTTCCTTTTTAGTTATTTTTTTTTAATTAACTAACGATACAAACGATGGTTCCGTGCGCAGAAGTGGAAAACTTTTGACTGCCATTCACCT
>NW_023462940.1:0-16339 GCF_013731165.1 Rhagoletis pomonella | reverse complement strand
TGCTGATTTTAGCTAAAATTTTAATAATATTTGCTAGTCACAATTATAAGGTATTTTACTACGCTAATTCAATTTATGTAAATATTTAAGGTCATATTTGTTTGCGTTATAATAATGTAATTATTTAATATATTTAGCAATTTTCGGAAGAAAAATATTTTTAGCTATTTTGTTTGGCTACGACAAATTTGTTTGGCTATTTTTAGCTATTTTTTCGAAGAATTTAGCTATAATCCTCAAAATGTTCTGGCAACACTGATAGCGAAATTTTTCACTTTTTCACGTTTTCGTTTGGCGCTCCATCGAATTTGTTTTTTATATTATATATCACTATTAATGCTATTTGCTGTTCTTTTTTTTTAATAAAAAAATTATCATGAAGTGCTCTAAATATGTAGCAAAACTTATTTCGGGGGAATTACATTGAAAATAGGGGGATTTTTCAGGGATTTCGGGGAACTAAGTAGCCCTAAGAGAGTTGGCATCCTTGCTTTGGTCCTACAGGCAGTAGTCTGCCACTGCTGCTGCGGTCGTCTTTAGCTACTTTTATTAAGCTGTTCAGCATACACGACACTGCTTCAGCTGATTTTGAATTTTTTTTTTGGTGCTTGCTTCAACTCTTCTTTCTTTTCAAATGAAGTTTTCGTCGTGTACGTGTGCTTGTTTGTGGTGGCATTTGCATCAGTGAGTAACACACTCGCCGCTCATATATCAGACGGATAAAGGTATTAAGCCATTTGCCACGCTGCAATGGATGTTATCTACAAGCCGGTTGGCGGGGTGGTGCAGCTGGAGAGGAAGGGTGTAGGGGAGAAATAAAGCAGCAGTGGGTTAGTGGCAGCTGTGTGGAGCCAGAGTGCCGATTAGTATTAACGTAGGACTTTGGGCCAACGTGAGTTTGTGTTGGTGGAAAAAGTGCGCTTTAGGACCGTTAAAGGTTTTAAGCATCTGGGCACGAATGCACGGAATGAGGAAATATGAAGTTCTAGTGTGGTTATGTGTAAAAAAAAATTTAACGAATTGACATGAAAAATTAAAGGAGGCAAAAAATTTAGCTTTTAAAAATTCTGCTTAAAATTCCTAACGCTCGGCCGCAAAAAAGGAGTGACTTCTGTTTTACATCGCTTTCAAATGGTAGATGGATTTTATGATATGCCTTTTTATGGCTAAAATACTCCGATTGCCATTGAGTGCTGAGGAGCAGCGATTTTTTTAGAAGTTAGTTTTTTTTATTTGCCATTCTTTCCCTCTAAAATTATTTCGCAAGCCATTTAGGAATTGCGTACATGTACCGAATTGCAAATGAAATAATAAACCAAGCATATTTTTTCTTGCATCGCCCTAGAATCTAAATATAGTTGTTGCTAAATTCATGGCGGCCGAGGAGCTACAAAAGCCTTATTTATCCATCCAACTGAAGTAGAGCGCGTCTGCAGGTCAACGGCTAGTTCATCAGACCTTTAATTGGAAACATCAGAAGTCTGAATTATCCATAAGTCAACTATAAAATCCAGAATCTAAGAACTTCTGAAGACTAAAATGAAAGTCAGAGAGAAACTACGAGCATGAAGATCCATTTGGGATCCTTCCAGCCACATATTTCCCCGATAGCTGTTAAAAGAAAGATCGAAGTTAAAGAAATATATGGGCCAGCTTTTTGGCCATTCTGCCCCAACATCAGGCGCTGAAGAACCTTCTTATGCCAGCAAGCGAATCTTGACCGTAAAGACCAGGAATCTTTCGGAAATTATTGCCATTTTTGTTCTTATAGCGGCACTGCTAAGCCTTGCGTAGGTCGATTTGTTCACCAATCGTTGTCTGAAGCTCAACTAACGGTAGGCGTAAGAAACGAACTATTTCGATGGGTCGCACACCAGAAGGACTAGCTGGAGCTAGCTGCATGGGATTGAGCTGACCAGCGAATAGGTCGTTGGTGTTATGGGGAGAGTCTCCATACGCCAGACACTCAGTAGGGAAACCGTGGTCACGTCTGGACAAGTAGCTGTTGAGGCAGCGATAATATCCTGACTGTAGATGGGCCAGAGTCACGCGGGTCTCTCGTGGCATTTGAAGCTCTCTGTATGCGATAAGTGGTGATTGGGCTCCGATCATGGCGCTCCCTGTCGTGGTGGTGGGTGAGCGACTCTATGAATGCCGTTGATCACTCGTTTGTACGTCTTCAGGTCCAGTAGTTGGTGGATGTAGGCCTGAACCGTGTCCATATACTCGAATAAATGCTTACGGGCGTGCCTCGGCGGAGGCTCTTCCCTTCACCTGCTTTGAAGATGATGTTCAGGCGTTGTCAGAAGGCATTCTGTCTCCGCCCGGAGTGCGACATTCTGATAAGTTTACAGCTACGTCCAATGCGTCTAGCTAGTCACCGGCAACCACTTATTTCCGCAATCACTTACATCGTGGTATCCTCGAAGTTACCTCTCAGGAGGAGGATACAGTTTTTTCAGACAATGTACAGCTACTCGCGGACAGTGTGTATACGAGTGGGCTCAATGCAAGCTGAGTTGCTAGTGGATTTTCAGCGGATTAACGCAGATGATTGATTCGTCACCTGATTACTGAGTAGTGTTGCAAAGCTGACGAATTGGCAGGGAAAGGCAGATGTACCAAAAGAACCCTTTAAACGATTTGCTAGAGATCATGCGCCAACCTATTGTAGTAGCTAATGGACCCCTTTGTTGAGGTAAAAACCACAGGATTACCTGACCTCCTTTTAGGAGGCAAACGCATATCTTTGCTCTTCAGTAAAATGGAAAGTAAATGTTTTTCCCCATAAGTACTTTAGCAGTTCACTTCCTAATACGCGCCGCATAAAAAGGGGTGACCCTACCGGACTATTGCTGAATTTCCAAGAACTTTGCATAAAAAAGTGTATGCCATTGATCGGCATTCAGTAGCAGTAGACTGCAAGAGTGATCGGTTGCAGTTTTTGTAGTTGTAACAGCGTAGAAACGAGTTTTGAGCAAATTTTGCTCATTTTGCTATGTAGACTCGACTGTGATGCGAACGGAAAGGGCTTGGCAATTCCGCTCGGTAACAGAACGGGCCTACAATGACCTGTGCGTGGGAAAAGATCTACCCTCAGACCATGCCAACCCAACCTAGAGAATAAAGCCAATCTAGATTTTGAATTTTGCTACCTGATTGATTCGTACTCAGCGACTCAAAATCTTAGTTGACTAGTTTTAGTTCGTCCACACACACATTTTTTTATGGAGCTACGTAGTTTTCTTCTTCCAACTTTCGGGCGTGCGAATTGCTTCAACTTAGTTTTTCTTCCTTTTCCATATGTATATCGTTCGTCAATGTAGTATGTCTTCCACAAGTCATATCAAACGCACGAAACATAACTTATGCAACGATTATGGATGTGGTTTGGGCGTTGGTGCACTGATTGGGGCACATGCAGCACGTTCCAGTATTGCCGCACTATCGTCTGCCAGCCTTGCCTGTCTGCCTTCCTCTGTGATTTGCCAAGTGTCATTGCATTTGATTAGTATTGAGTAGATATTCATTGCTTCAATTCGTCGAATGTTCGTTAAACGATTGAGATTGGCATATTCGGGTTAAGGTTGTGCAAATCGAAAGTAAAATTTATTGAGGAGCTCTAGAAATGAAGTTTATAGCTGCGATTTAAATGAAAATGCGCTTGATAAGTGGGGCAGTGGATTGTATGTAATGGATTGTTTTTTTAATAAAAAAAAAGAATTTATAACAGACACGAAAAATAACTCTTGAGTTACGCAAAAATGCTTTCTACCTAGAACAACTGCCTTTTCAGTGCTGCGTCAACGCAATTTATTGACAAGCTTAATCTCGGCGCATTAATGACACTTTAATGTGACTTTACATTAAAATAATATGCGGCTACTTATAGGTGCGCACATACACGCTTACAGCTGTTTAAATACTCATGAATGTGTTATAATAAAAATACGCGTTGTAATTTACAGTTATTATTGTTATATATATAACGCTATAACGTTTTTAACTGTTATTAAACAGCGATAGTTATTACTCGCCACCACAAGTATGCCTTGTATGGCCGTCTACTTTTTATGCTGCACTGTTTTTACTTTCTCTTTCTCCCCACTTTTCGATTTTAAAAAGCTTTCATTATATGCATACTGTATACTTGCAAGCGGTTAATTAAAAATTAACCAAGCGACTAACCGAATGGCAGACCAAATGGCCAACCGACCCAATTGACCAGCAAACTGTCGTTCAGCTGGCGTGACAGGCTAAGTGAGCAGGCATATGAAAAGTATGTAAATATAACCACCACAGCTAAGGATATAGCATGTGAGTATGTGATAAGAAATTGTTGTTGAAAAGAGAATGTTAGGGAGTAATATTAATGACTTGACAGCGGCGCGGAGCTGGGCGTGCAGAGCAGCAAAAGAATTGTTTGCTGGGCATAAATTAAATTATTGCGCACAATTTACAAGGATCAAATTGATGTACGGTGTGTGTGTATGTGTGTTTGTAAATGCGGCACTAGGCATAAATGTGTTGGACTGGCGCTTCTGTTTTTGTGGCTTACGTTTGTTTGCAATGCGGTAATTTTTTTTTTTATTGGCACAAATGCAAATGCATATAAATTAATAAAATTGATTTAAAACAATTTGACCGCATAGCCGCAAAAACCACACAAAAATAAGTAGATATAAAAAAATGCAAAAGATAATTGTGGAAAATTTATATGAAGAAAAAATACTTGACTTCACATGTTTAAGTATAGCAATGCGGGTAAATACATAAGTGCATATGTAGGTACGCTATTGCTTAATTTGCATAAGCATAATTATCGAAAAATAAATAAAAAATAAAAAACAAGAATTTGCAGTTTTGATTGCGGTTGGTGACTGACTGGTTGTGAAAGTGAAAATATTTATCTTTTGGTGAAAAAAGTGGAGCAGAAGAAACAAAAAAATATTCAAAGTCAAGCAAACAAGCGACATTTCTAAAAAATTTCCAGAGAAGTGTAAAAATATAAAAAAAAAAATAAAAAAGGAATAAATATTAATAAATAGATAGAAAAAAAAGACAAAAAAATAAGTAATTTAAAAAACTGTAAAAAAACTTTCGCATCTTAAGAAATTGCAATGAGATCCTAAAATATCTATCTACAAAAAAATTAAAATAAAAACATTTTCCGTTATTCAAAATAAATAATCGTATCACCTTGTGACAAAAGTCAATCAAGACCAACAAAAAAATTATTTAAAAAAGTTTCATATCTTATGCCGAATTGCTACTATGCATTGAATTAACAAAAAATTGGTGTAATTTAAAAAATACCATATGGAAATGAATTTAATTGCAATTTTTTAAAGTAATGACACGATTATTTGTTAATGCCCAACTTTGTCATTACGATTTTTGTCATTTAATGCCTAGTGGAAATCCAGCATTAAAAAAAACATAAACCAGAACTGAAAATTTTTAAATTAAAAAAAAATCTTTCCAAGTGTGAAAATATTTTCTTATGAAGGAAAATATTTTAAGATGGAGGGAGAAATAAACCAGAAGAAGAAAGATAAAGCCGGAAAATTTGAATTTTACTTAAAAATGCACTATAAGAAAACAAAAAAAAAAGTATTTATTCCAAAAAACTTTAGATCCAGGAAATCAATTAAAATCCGTTACTAAAAGTTTCCGACGAGATAGAAAATTTCAATATAGCTAAAATATAATTGGCTCTGGAAATGCAAACGAAAATATTTTTCCGATGGTGAGAAATAAGATTTGAATTCAATGGAAAAAAATAAAAATATCTACAGCTAGCAAAAAGAGAATTACTCCCATAATTGTATCTGGGAAAAATAATAAGTTACTTTATGCTTAGATACGTCCATTGGAGTTTTTCGATTCCAAAAGAAAAATTGGATTTCAAAATGCAAAACATTTTTTTTTCGATGGAGAGAAAAAAGTTAGAATTGAATGGGAAAGACGAACATTAATTGACTGCCGATAAAGTAGATTCTAAACAATATAAGATTCCAAAAATTTTGAATTAAAAAAAAATCTTAAAACCTGTTAAGAAAGCCATTGATCATATCAATTGAACCAGAATATTTGAAATTTCAAATGGAAATGTGACTTTGAAAGGTAAAATTTAAATATATTTTTGATGCAGCGAAGAAAATTTTAAGTATAAACAGAACCAAATCGCTGTGCGAATTTCGTCGGTCGGAGCGATGCGGCTGGGTGATGTTCGCCGCAACATTTCGCACAGTAAAACAGAACAGAAACGAAGTTCGCATCAATTGAATGACAAACAGAAAATATAAAAATACAAAATCAAAAAGATGAATAGAAAAATTTTGCCATTCTCATTCTTGCTCACAATTATCTGCTAGAAAAATGAGGAAACAAAGCTACTTTTTCACTGAGAGCTGATTTTATGACCGGCGGCAGCGGCAAAATTAAAAATAAATCTATTCTTGCCGAATTTCGTCAGACGAACTTCGTCGTCGCTTTGGTTCTGGGCAATCTCATATACTTCATTTAACTTTGACAGCGAACTTTCTTCCGACGAATTTCTCTGGGCGATCTGATTCTGTTTATACTTTTAGATGGTGTAAAGGAGAAAGTAAACGAAAATTTAATTTCTCTTAATTACGTATGCAAGATAGAAGAATTTAAAAAAAAGATTTTTTATTTAATTTGCTGTGGTGAACCCGGCAAAAAAATAAAAAATATTTGTGTACACACTATTTATTGTCAGTACTTAATTTTAAATATACGCAAATATGAGAAAAATATATTTATCAGCCTCTAAATTCCTTTGACCAGCTTGTTCGAGCAAGAAACTTTACCAGAAAGTTATAAAAAAGATCCAAACATTTGAAACAAAACTTTAATTGCAAATATGATAAAGAGAGTGAAATCACATTCAAAAGAAAGTCTAACGGAGAAATGGAAATAAATTAAAAAAGAAGAGGAGACATTCCAGCCATAGTAAAAGAGGAACACCACAAAAAGTTTTCTTTCCTAAACAATTCGACAAAATAAACTTTATATCCGTAAACAATAATTATAAATACTAAGATTCAAAAGTCTTAGAGAATTAATTGAAAATAAAGGAGCAAAAGACCTCATAAGAATTTAATATGAAGCATTTAATCTAAATTTCTGCTAATCAATAAGAAATTTCTACAAAATAAGTCCCTAGAAATATGTACATCATTTTAAATGAAAAAAAAAATCACTAAGAACAGTTAAAAAAAAAAAACATTTAAGAATTACGAAAAACGCAAAACCCCAAATGTTCAAATAAATAAGCAGAATGAAAAATTTGTTCAGTAAAATGTCTATAAAAAGTATCAGAAAGAAAGTTTGATACAGCAAATTTAAGTTAATTTTAATTTATATAGATAATATTTTACTAATTAATTTCCCAGCAATTAGAAAAAGTACCAGCAAATGGGACCAGGCCGGTGAAAATGTCGATATATTTCCGATAGCTATTAAAAAGGGCACGGATTCGTTCGTCATTCGCATGGTAAATCGATCTGAATTATCTACAAATGATTACCTCATTTCGCTCTAAAAAATTTTTTATTGCAAATTACGTAATTCGAAGGGTAACTGTATGGCGAATGACGAATGGGAGAGCGATTTACGAATGAGATAGCGAATTACGAATCGTGGAAACGTCGTATTAGCCCACAAGTCAGCGGCTGAAGCGTTTTCTGTTATAACAATAAAAAATATTGCCCACAATGACATGTACTCACTAAATTTCATCTAAGAGCCAACTTCGCCGCGCTCGCCAATTTGTTACCACTTCTCTTGAGCACGAGTTTACCGACTTTTTATGTCAACTAAACTATGAACAAGGTTTTTATTGTGCAACCAACGCAAAAATTATAATCAATTCCGAACGCACGACAGAATGTGCGAAGCAGCTTAGCGGGTGAGAATTTTCAATAATAAAAGCATTAATAAAGAGCGTGTGAAATGGCGGAAATATAGAACGTAAAATTTATGCTATGTTTTCGTAAGCGATTTATGGAAAAATGAATGATTGTAAAAAATGCGAAAAGGAGTGAAGTTGCAATGTTCTGCTGCGTGAAGCGGAAAATACTTTCAAAGAAAGTGCGTGTAGAGATATCTACATACATTTTTACTACGAGTATTTTAAAAATGTTTATTTTGCTGCCATTTTATGTTCATCTAAGCAGCTTCAACTTTATAATCTTCTTAAATAATTCTGTTAGCAGTTCGCACTGATTTTTATCCTTTGCGTTTGCAAGCAAAAAGTCCCAGCGCATCATCAATCACATTTTATTGCATACTAACCGCAGCACACCCGCAAACAACAACCAGCAGCTCAGGCTAGCTGCTCAATCGATATAATCGACGTACACTTCTCCCTCGTTTTTTAACCATTTAGTTTTATCCTTTATAGTTTGCCACTAGCGAATTTAACCTGCTCACAGTCGTGTGCTTTGCGGTCAGTAGTGGCGAACCGTTCTACCAATCTTTTTGCTTGTTGTTGTAATAATTCTGTAGTCCAGTTATGTTTGTACAACGCAGATTTATTAACGGTAAAATGACAAAGCGAATAAAAATATTGAATTTATATCACCACAAATCATGGGGAGTGTGTGTATGGAAAGAAAGGCACAAAATGTTCAACTTTTATTCGAGGAAATAGGAAAAATAAACGCTTTTGTGATTATTAATGTGCATATGAATATGAATATATATGGGCAAGTCTCACGAGTTTTTTTATATTTTTCGACAAAAACGTGTTTTTGGTGGTGAAAATGGTGGCACACTTATCTTAGACAATGCATTATCTTCAGTTTTGCATAGAGAATAAGATTCTACCGCGAAATTGTATTTAAATGAAAACTTAAAAAAGATATGTTAAAAAATAATCAAAATAACTACATACTCGTGCTCATATACCCGTTGTTGTGTATATATGTAACATATACGCCAAGTAGCCTTAACTTAAAAGTTATATTGTTTAACAGTAAATAAATATTGGCGTGGAATATTTTTCTACAACATTCTTCATGAATATATATATTAATTTCATGTATACAACAATTTTAGAATGAATTACGACTGTGCCAATAAAAATTGTACAATTGAAATTTTATTTTTGCAAATCCTCGTCATCTTATAATCAATGTAATTTTTATCCATTTGGTAATTTTATTACCCTAGATTGTTTTGTTTTGACCGTTTAATGCTGACATTTTGAAGTATCTTGAACTTTTAAAATTAAAAAATCTCTAAATACTCAGCATGCTGCCATTTTTGCTAATTTGCTGGCACACTATTGAAACTAACACTATTGATGCTAACTTTCATTGCCTCATTATATTTGAAAACTTCTCAAAGTTATTAAAAAATAAAAAAAAAAACAATATGATTTTTTCGAGTGACAATGAAAAAATTTTTACTTTCGGTACTCGTACGCCTAAATAATCGTTTTAAGGCTAAAAATGTTCAGATACTTGATTTATTTTTTATTGTACTTGTTTTTGGAACTCCATTGCAAGAATGATGCTTTGGCGTATTTTTTTTGTGCCGAGAGATGGGAGTGACCCTAAAAAAATCACCTCGTGAGATTTGTTTATATGTACAGTGGCGGTCAAAAATGGATAAATGGTGTGAAATGTTTTCAAGCAAACATTTTTTTTTTTTAGCAAAATTCTAATCTAAATTTCGAGCTTTTTAACCAGAATTTTTAGAAATTTTTTGGGTATGCAGCTAACAGGATTATACAATTTTAGTAAAGCAAGCGCAAAAAAAATTAAAAATCAATGCAATTTTTTAGCCGCTCAAAAATTACGCTTGCTTTACTAAAATTCTATAATCCTATTAACTGCATACCCAAAAAGTTTCTAAAAATTCTGGTTGAAAAGTTCGAAATTTAGATAAAAATTTTTGGAATTTTTCTAAGTTTGAAAGGGTGATTTATATAGTTTTTGTTAATATCGGTTTTGTTAAAAGTATGGTTCATATTTTTATGAGAAAAATATCAAAAAATCTTAACTTGAAAAGCATTGTAAATATTAAAAACGAAGCATCATTCAGCCATTTTTGCCCGACACTGTATATGAATATGAACATGAATGCGATCGATAAACATTACGATAAAGTTGAAATTAATAAAAAGTATCGATAAATTTATCGATGTAAGTAACAATTCAACTTAAATAAATATTTCAAAAGCCTTTTCGTTTGGCATTTCGAAATGGATGAGTAAATTGTTAGATAATATTATCGATAAATATCTCAATTGAGTTATTGAGATAGCTATTGATAAATATTTTGAAAAAAAAAAATATCGGCAAATATGTTCCTAGTGCTATCGATAATGTTATTAATATTTATAGAAAATAATCTGGAATTCTTTTCCAACATTTTATTTATCGATAATGTTACAGATTAATCTATCTATAAGTATATGGGAAAAGTTATCGATAAATATATCGACAATGTCATAGCAAACTAACCGATAGATTTGGAATTCTCTTCCAACATTTTCTTCATACATATTATGTTTAAGGATTTGTCCATATCTTATGCAACCCTTAATAAACAATTTTGTTCAAAGGAGTAAGAATCTACCAAGAGTACAAAAACAATTAAGCTCTTAGTAGATGACAGAAACTATGGCATACTTTTACTCAGATACAATCGAAAAAGGAAGTTTGCACTATTTTTTATAATTAATTTTATTTCCTTTTTACTCATATCCGCTTTACATCATTTAATTAAAAAGTTGCATGGTATTTGCGCTTTTAGTACTTCACGCGCAACGCAGCCAAGACAGCAAGCATTCAGTAAATTTATAGAGAAAAAAGAAGCAGAGAGAAGCTGAGCGCTTGTCTACTAAAAACCGTTGACATGGAAAAAGTGTATTGAACAGCGCAGTGATAGAGAACGGAAATAAAATGAAATAAATAAATAGAGAAAAAAGGAAACAAATCGTAAGCCAGGGCAGGCAGGTTTGTGTTTGCTGGCGCTTAGTGAGAGAGACTGGCCAAAAAGGAACTGCAAAACTCTAAAGCGCAACAAAGTCAAAAGCTTCCGTTGACAAGCCCTTCAGCTGCAGCCGAACTTCTCAACAAACTTTAACTATAACCTTTCAGCAGCATCGTATTTTGGCGCACAGTAAAAAAAAAAATGAAAAATTTGTTGCTTGAAAGTTGCGAACAAAAGTGTGAAGCGTATTTAACAGCATGGCAACGAAGCATGGAAATTCCTTTGCGATATTTGCTAATTAGCTTGCATCCTTTTTTTTTGCTGAAAATCACTTTTAACGAAAGTTTTGCCTGCCAATGAGCTTAGTAAGCGCTTAGTGCTGATGTCAATGCAATATCTTTTCTCGTTTACTTCGCTTTGACATTTGCTGTGTTGGCATTGGGGAATACTGAGAGGGTACAATTGAAGAAGGATCTATTGAGGTCTATCCTATTATTATCTCTATTCTTTACATTATTTTTGTCTTTAGCACCATCCTTTGCCCTATGCTTATCCTCATCTCTGTTCTTATGGGCATTGTTCTTACGGAAATCGATATTGTTATCGATGTTTTCATATTTGATATTGTTACTTGTAAATAGTACATATTTTTATAGTTACCGATATTATTATTTTTTACGATATTTTCATATGTATATCGATTTGTTTATCGATATTAATGTATCTATTACTATCGAGACCGATTTGTTTATCAATATTATTATTTCTATTGCTATCGAGACCTCTATGGCTACCATTATGGCGTGTCCGTACCCTTTTTATTACTTTTAACCTTACCATCCGCACCAATCCTTGTCATCTTTGTTTATATTTTTATGTTAATCGTTATTTTTAGCGAGATCGATACTGTTATTAATTTTTCTATGGTTATATAGTATTTTTATATATATCGAAGTATTTATACTATGCGATATTTTGATATTTTTCGATAATGTTATCGATAACAATATTGTTACCATTACTGATATGGTTGTATTAGTAATGCCTTTTTGTATTTGTACTTTTAGTCAATGGTATCGATGAGTTTTCGATAATTAAACAGTTTATCGACATTGTTATCGTTATCATATCGACTAATTTTAGGAAAAATAATCAAGTAAATATAGACTTTAAAATGTTGGCAATGTGTTTTTTCTTTATAACCTTCGATACTGTTATCGTTATCATTGAGACGCTTTAAGGAAAAAACAAAATAATAAAAGTAATCAGTTAAAATAAATCATCGATAGTTATTGTTAGTTATGTCTTTTATTGTTATACTTTTTGACAATTTTATCGATGATCGATCCTACTTTTCGTCGATATTGTTATCGTTATCGTTTATAAATAATCTAAAAATCTATGTGGGACATTTTTCTTTCGATTTATTTTTTACCAAAATCATATATGTTTTCCGCAAAAAACTAAATAATTTTCTTTCTTTTCCTTCCTACTTGCAGAGCTTGGGCATCCTTGCCTCCATACCCGCCGGCATACTTATAGTTGCACTATTCGGTCTGTTACTCTATTTGTTAACGCGCTGCTGTGATCGCAAGCCACGCAAGCCGAGTGCACAGCGTTGCCAGAGCTGTTCGCTGGTGATAATTACGCTAATGACATGTGCGGCCATTGGATTGGGTAAGTCAATTGCTGAAAATATTTTGAAATTAATAAAGATAATGCAAGTTAAAATTATGAAAATATTGGCGAAGGGTTAGGGCTAGACCCAGTATGTCGCACTCAAGATATTTCGTTCATTTACTACAGTTTCTGCAATTCTCAGCTAGCTTATAAAAATTTTGATCAATATAAAAATAGTTCAAAATTCAAATTTACTTTATGCAAAACTTAAATAATTATTTTAACTTTGTATAGCTTAATTTCTTTCGCTCTTGTAGCTCAGCCTTTGATGTGCTTTAAATCAAGAATTCTTACATCTCTTCAAAATTAATAGTAAACTCAGTATTTTTTCAAATTTTTTTTTTTTTACTTTTTTCCCTTCTCCAATTACTTGAGTATTTTTATTCAACTAACTACAACAAAGTATGTCATGCAGTAGATAAGATTTTCATTGGATAATTGCCAGCGTAAATATTTGTTAGATGTCGCACATTGTAACAACAACAACGACAACAACCACTACGAGTAGCAAGAAAATTTTGTGCATAAAGATATGAAAACAATTTTGTAGACAAAGTAAAAACTGAATGTTACGAGGGCGAGAGAGAGAGAGAAAAGGAAAATCCTCGAAAAAGCACAAAAATAAATACAGAAAAATTTTTAAAATAGCGAACATAAAAATAAAATAAACTCGAACAAATTTCTTCAGCAAATGGGAAAAGTCCACAAGTTAGACATAAACAAAGACGCACGATAGCTGGTTGCAAGCAACAAAGTACGGGCTTAACGCTAAACTAATCTTGGAAAAAATGTAAAAATAATGGATTCACACACATACGCTCAAGCTGGGACACACATAAATTCGCACAAAGCAAGACTCTTCTTACGCTAGCGCTGTTAGCAAAGGTTAACGACTGCTTTGTTATCGTCCTCGGAATTCTTTTTTTTTTGGTTTTCTTTGTGTGTGATTTTTTGCGTTCTTCCTATTTTGCTACCTTTCTCTACATTTCCTTGTCGAGATTGCTTTCTTTCTTCAACTATTAACCTCCTCGCGTAAATTTTTTCTGTTTGCGTTTGGCAGCTTCACAATTTTATCATTGCTCCCACATCTGCTGCGTATTCGGTGTACCAAACCCTTATTCGACATTGCGTTTTCCATGCGTTTTCGCCAGATTTAAAAAAAGACTGTGTTTTTTGTTGCATACTTTAGGGCGCGCTTTTTTTCTTATATAATTGACAGTCGTTTTTAGATTTACAACTTTATTTTGACAAAGGAAACGTACCATACTTTTGTGCGTTACATACGTGGGTAGAGTGGAGAATATCAAGCAGTGCGGTTACTGCTAAAGGTGAAATAAATTTGTCGTCTTGTTAGGCAACTAAGCTATGGAATATGTACAGTTTGGATTTTAAGGCCACGCTCACTTTCAGATGTCAAAAGCTGCAAAACAACTAAGGTCCAACTGAAAGTTTCTCAAATTTGATATCGATATTATTTTTGAAAAATTAATCGATGTAATTTTCAATGAATTTATCGATGTTCTTTTTGACTAATAATTAATAGCAGGTTTTTGTTAACTGTTTATATCGTTATCGATAAATTTATATCGATATTATTTTTTATATTGCTATCGAAATTCTTACAACTTGCTACTTTTCTTCAAATTTATCGATTTTCTTGATGATATGGTGATCGATAAATTTTATTTATTTTTTCTGGGTATTAAATTAAACAAAAGATATACACAAGTACTCGATAACCACTAACGAGAACATACATGAGAATAGTCGAGAAAAAAAAAAATGTTTATAAAAAAAACTTAACAAAATTGAAATTCCGCTTCATAATTATAATTGTAAAAATATTTTATAAAAAAATTGCCACAAAAATGCTTGTGAACTCTTAAAAGTATGCAACATGTAAATTACGAGTGATCAAATCCTAAAAGCAGGCAACAACTTTTGTTGGCTAGGCTGCTCATAGCAAGAGTAAGCTTGCTATCTTTAAAAGTGCATTGTAGGTTAGGGTTAGGTTGTCGCGGTCGTCGCCCTTTAAAGTATGCAATATTTTAAACACAAAAAAGCGATCTGCTTTCTCTCTCTTTACGGCATTCTGACCCTGTTTCTTTTAAAAGATGTAATGTTTTCAAAAAACTTATTCCCCGGTCCTTTATGAAATATATTTGATTGCACATATTAAGAACTTCTGAAGGCCCTTTAGGAAAAGTTTTGCTCAAATGAAATGAGTGATTTCTGCTCACTTTGTGTAACTTTACATCGACATGCAAACATTGTATGAACTTGTCTCAACTGCCGCAATCCCACAGGTATACTACATACATTCAATTTTCATTTTCACCAAATTACATATAAATATACATACATACACAGCTACAAAGCAAATTTGTCTACGGCTTACGTTTACTTTTGCTATAGCAATAACTAAATATAATTGATGTTAATTAATTGCAGAAAATTTTATTTGCAATTAAACTTTTGACATTTTGGTTAGAGATGTAATTGCTATACAATAATTGATGTAGCGCAGTAGTAGCAAAAACAATAACAAAAACAGTTATCAAAATAACAATGGCTCAGAAAGCAGCTACACATTCTGTATTCAATTAGGGGCAATTTAGCATGCAATTGGCAGTTGTGGGCAACGTAAAAAGTTAGCTGAAAGGCTAGAAATAGAAATGTTAGGAAAACAATAAAAATAATTAACTACCTAATTTGTCAATATACTCTTACATGTATTGATAATCATTGAAGAGCAATCAGCGCAAAAGTTTTCTGAACTCATTCATCAGCTATAAAGCGCTGATACTGTGCGGTTAATGTATTGCTGCTCTTTATTTGTATACCTTTCATAAACATGAAATTATACTCTAAACCAGTCTCTCAGTTTTCGAGATTTCCGATCGAAATTTGATATCCGGATGTCTTTTGCTATAACGTATTAATCATTTGTCCGAACCAACAAAATCGGATCACAAAAGCATATAGCGGCTATGCAACTAATTGTTCAGATATGACTATTTGCGTTATAACCAATGTTGCCAGATTTACAATTTTAATTGTAAATTACAGTTTTCTAGACAAGCTAATCGTTATTTAAATACTCTGCTAATACAAATTACAGTTTTTTCGAAAATTCCGATTTAGCGGAATACATAAAAATTTCTTTTTCGATTATTTTGTAAGTAAATTTTTTTAAATATAAGTGGACGATGAAGGAAGGAGTAGCGTTTTTTTTCATTTGAAACAAATGGTTTTAGCTGTCATTTGCATTCCAGTCGTCACATCAAATTTAGAAAGAATATTTTCCCCAATGAATTTGAATAAAACAAAAAAATAAACTAGAAATTCCAGCACGCTCTGTTACTTGAAGAACCAAAGTACCAAAGTTTTCTTTAACAAATATCCCTTAGTAGGTACTAAATTTGAATTGGCGGCTCAAAAAATTATCGGAGCAATTTACGAAAATTTATCAAATTGAATTTCATTAAATTAAAATGTGATTTAAATGTTCCAGTTTATAAAGTTTATTTTTGTTTAGTTAAGTATAATTTAAACGGTTTATGTCATTTTATTTTAAATTAATCGTTTTTTGGTTGTTGTTTTTAATATACTTGAAAATCCTTAATTTTTTAAAAACTCTTTGTTTAGGCCAGCGTCTTAAATACGCCATTTAAGAGCCACCCTAATA
>NW_023462939.1:0-16341 GCF_013731165.1 Rhagoletis pomonella | reverse complement strand
GATTTTTTTGTACGGGGAGGGATGCAGTAAATGTTGCTCCTTATGTTCACTAAAATATATATATGTATATACCATTTTTTAACAGACAGAAAAAAAATTAAAATTTCTGCTGCCTTTAAAGTGTGTAAACAGCTTTACGAACAACGAAAGCTAAGTCATTGTATATTACCCATAACATAGCGAAAATGTTGGGAAAATAAATTGAATATAACAATTTATTTTAATAAGGATTAATAAGTCAATTAGTCTACAGTAAAACCACTTTGTTTAGGCCAGCGTCTTAAATACGAAATTTAAGAGCCACCCTAATGTTTAAAATTTGCATACAAAACAACCGTTAACTACTTTCTATTGTACAACACTAGCTATGTTAAAATTTCCCTCGCTTAGAAAGCCGTTCGATTGGTTAACGCGATTAAAAGGAAAATAACGGAACTTACTTGTTTTCCGAACATCGTTTTGAGAAGACGTCTTGAAGCCACCAAATTTCATCGCCTCATCCATGTACACATATATACAAGGTAACCTGTAATATAATTGTGCATATTAACATCTATTAAGAAATAAACCACATTTGAATTATATCTTCTAATACCAACTTTCTTGTGTTCCTTTTTCTTACTAAAATACATCGGCGCAATGTAAAACTCGGTTATTACCAATTTGCGGCACACCCGAAAACTGCGCTCTTGCCCATGCTTGCCCGCTGAGCATGGTCCTCCGTCGCCGTGAGCTAATCTGATTAATTTAACAAAGGGAAACCTGAACGACAGCGCTAATCCACTACTTGTTGAGGATCACCATTTTAATACCGGAGTCAATTTTCCAAGTACGATCGAGAGAACGCCATTCTGCTAGCAGCTATTCAACAAGAGCAGTTTAAACACGGTCGCTACACATTTAAATACAAAAACGAGCACCAATTCATATCATACAGCAGGTTTCATAGTAAAATGGTGCGTGGTTAAAATATCACAGCACTTGATTTTTTTGGTGTGGATAAATAAATTTAAAACATAGAAACAATTATAAAAGAATTATTTTCCGGGAGTGATCTTGTGAAAAAAAAAACAAAAAAATAGTGAATACGCAAAAAATTTGAGTCCACTAAAAGTTCTGTCTGTCCGCAAGCAGGCACAGTAACCTCAATAAGTAAAAGCGCGCGAAAATTCATTTTTGCACATTAAGTTTTCTGCGAGACAAAATAATATTCACAACCGAATAAACATCACGTTTTTCAATTTGTGTTTTTAAATTAATTCACGGAAATTTTCACAAGTTTTGGTTTTTTCATTTCACTTTTCTGAGTTCCGTATAAGTGGCACAAGTGTATTAACATTAACTTACATACATACATACACATATCAATCGTATGGTAGCAGAGGGTTAACCTCAAAAAGTGCCACTTTAGTAGTTTCGTCTTTTTTCACAAAATCAATCATCAAGAATAAATTTACTAATGATCTTACTAAAAACGATATTTGTATCCCTAAAACATACGTGTTATAAAAAAATTATACACATGTAAAATTTTAATTCACGGACCAATACTTAAAGCAACCACAAGAGACATGTACATACACACGCACATATATTACTAAATAAAACGTTTATGCATACATATATGTACATATGTATATAGATATTGAGTACCATAGTTTTGGATTTTTTCATTTACTAAGTTGTGGAGCTTAGGAGGCAAATTTTGTGATTTTTACAGATTGGGCGGCTTTGGGCAATAATTGTTCAACTGTTACATTCACTTGCGTGTAAGGTTTCGTAAAATTTCGATTGAAAACTATTAAAAATGGATACGTGCATTCGTTTGGCTGATTCGGTTATTGAATTCGACTTAAAATTTCTTAGCACACCCATAACTGACCACACCAAAGATTCGCTGAAAATTCAGCAAGAAGAGTTAAAGGTCATGTGGGAAAAAGCCAAAGCGCTTTTGATGAATTACTTGCGACTGAATCAATTACTGTTAAAGATTTGAGTGCGATTAGAAAGAAAGGTAAAACGTGTTACGCAGCCTTTGTGCGATGTATGTCAAAGATAAATGATTTATCTGAGAAATTTGCAAAGTCTGAAAAGGAAAATGAAGACATGTCAGGAGCGTTGCATTATTTGCATCTTCCGCCTTGTGATATCGATGTTTTCGAAGGCGATTACTTATCATGACCAACTTTTCGTGACATGTTCACGGCCATTTATATGATGAACAAACGGCTTACACCTATTCGAAAGCTGTATTATCTTAGTCAAAAGACACAGGGTGAAGCAAGAGAAATTGTGCAAAAGTGTGACCTGGCAAATGAAGGCTTTAATGTAACCTGGAAGAATTTGTGTGATAGGTATGAGAATAAAAGGATCCTAGTGAATACAAAGTTAAAGATCCTCTTTAACCTACAGGCATTGGAAGCTGAGTGTGGGAGTGCGATTAAAAGGTTGCAAAGAGATATAAATAATTGCATATCCTCATTAGAAAGCCATAAGATTAATATTTCAAGCTGAGATCCAATTACCACATACCTGTGCTCTACAAAATTACCTGAGGAGACCCTTTCTCTATGGGAACAGTCAGTACAAAATAAATCGGACATTTCTAAGTGAGCCGATATGGACCAATTTCTATCAAGTAGGTTCCAAACTTTGGAATCGGTGTCTGGTTTGAGAGGAATCAAGGTTATAAAAGCTACAAAAGTGCAAAATCATAAGAATTCCTCTGAACCGCCACATAAAAAACTTGGCACCTTTCAAACGAGTGTAACCAAAAATACATGCAAAATGTGTCAAAGCAACGACCACAGAATACATATGTGTCCAAAATTCCTGAAAATGTCCATAGCTGATAGGATCTCCTTTGTTAAACAAAATAATAGTTGTTTTAATTGCATTTCGGGCATTCGGTGTCGAAGTGCACTTGTTCATACAATTGTGCCAATTGCCACTCTCGACATCACGCCCTTCTCCATAAACAGACAACTCCAGGTAAATCATCTGTAAAAGAAAATACAGTAGTTTCTGTAGACAACTTGCCATCGACATCCAGGCAAGCACAATTGCGTAATCAAGCTTCAAAGGGAAAATCTAAGGCAGTCAATAACGTTCAATCACATCATTCTAATACCAGCAAAGGTGTTTTACTCGGGACTGCGCGAGTAAATATTCATTTCAATGGTACAGACTTCTCTGCATTAATTGTTTCTGGCTCTGAGTGTTCCTTCATCACGGAGAGGCTCAGACGCAGAATCAACTTGCCGACAAAGAAGATGTTAGCACAGGTCTCGGGCATCAATTATTCTGTTTCAGCGCAAGTGAAAGAAGCTTGTTCGATTCAATTGCGGTCACCAACTGACCCCCTTATTTCCATTGATGCCCTTGTGTTAGTTCTATTAAATCTGACAGGGAATTTGCCTATTTGTGATGTGTAATGCGATTAAATAATCACATAATTGCAACCCTACAAAATTACCTGATGTGAATCCGCCCTATTACGGCGGCACTCTGGCGCGCGATATTAAACTCGAAGGTTCTAAGTTCAAAGTTATTTTATTAAAATCGGAAGCACACTTGGGCTAGTGTAGGCCGGGTGCATTAAGCCGTCTGCGACATATTTCCATAACCCTTAGAGCAGAGTACCAGCGGCACGTAGGCTGGCAACGCGGGAGCACCACTACCGTGAAGGTAGCAGGGCGGAGCGCCAGGGCTCCGCACGACTCAGCGACAGCACCGCTACAGTGAAGCGCTAGGGCTCCCAAGCGGGTAACCCAATATGGCGACCGTGGCTTCGGGCTTCTTTACGGCGGCATCCGGGCGAGAAAAAAAGCCCAAAGCCAACAAAAATTTAAAAACGGATTTTATTACATAAAAGAAAAATAAATGAATAAAAATAGGAGAAAAAATGTGAATTCTTTGGTACAAAAAAAAATGTAATTAATTTAATTTCAAAAAAATTTCTGGTGGCGGTAATACAAAAAAAAAACTAGAAAATCTAAAAAAAAAAATATAAAAATAAAATAAAAATCAAAAATTACAAAAAAAAATTAAATTACTTTCAAAACTACACAAAACGTCTGTTTAAAACTAAAAAAACAAGACGAAAGAACAAAATTCAAACTGAACTGAGTAAATATACAAATTGGTGAGAAAAACTTAAAGCAAAACTTACAAAAAAAAGTTTTGTGCTATATCAAAACGGAAAAATTTAACTATTAAATACTCTAAAAAAAAATAAAAAATAAAAAATAAAAAAATTTAAAAACTAAAAAAAAAAACAAAAAAAAGCGGTGGTACCAAATTTTTACAACAAACAAACAAAAAGAAACTAAACTTTACAAAAAAGGTAATGGCGTGCAGTGAGGGTGAAAGAAAAAAATTAAAATAAAAAAAAGAAGCGGTGGTACCGAAATTTTTAAAAAACTGTTTAAAATGTAAATTTAATGCATTTTGTGGTGGCGGTGAGCAGGAAAAAGAAGTACTTTTTGCGGATGTGTTGGTTAGTGGTGTCGAAAAAACGCATCAAACTACTTAAAGAAAAAAAGACTATAATTTTGTGAACGTGCTGTACCACCAACCCTAAGCAGGTCATAACGGCAACAAAGACACGCTTCGCGACACCTACTGTACCACCAACGTAAACCGCTATTTTAACGCAACCCGCTATAACGGCGTGAAAATCATGCCATACACAAGTCCCGCTAAGCCACGGCGCGACACTCCTCAGTAAACAGCAGCAGCAGTAGCGGCATCACCAAAACCATCAGCGTCGACAGCGAGCTGTAGCAGCAAAGGCGGTAGCAAGAAGCAGCAATTGGCGGTACAGGATCGTAGGCGAATAAGAGTAAGACAACTGCGACCACATATGTACATTATATACATTTCTACTTTATACATACTTTTTCTCTGTTTGTGGAAACTTGAATACCACTACATAAATGTATACATACATAGTTTTAAGCAAACATATGTACAAGCATAAGTAATGCGATGCTTTTAGGGCTAATTTCAAGTTTTATACCCTTGTATGTATGTATACTTTAAATACTTTTTGAATTTTCATGCAGTTATCAATTTAAAATCTTTTCGGAGTTTTACTACAATTTAAATACTTTTTCGAAATTTTGCGTGTCATTTTATGCATACATACATACAAGTGAGTGAGTCAGTACGTGACTCACTTTGACTCTGAGTAATTGACCCATTCTGATTTAATACATATGTATATGACTTTTTGATATTTAAAAATTTATAGTTATTGGTTTATAACTACATTTCATACTTTTTTTAACTACATTTTGATACTTTTGCAAAAAAACGTTTATATTAAAGCAAATCGAAAATAACAAAACAATAGTCTATTTTGAATTGCACGGAAAGTGAAGAAAACAACATCTTTACTCCTTTTGCATGTGAAATCCCACTTCTTTGCATGAAATTTTCAGCGGATTGTGGACTTTTGGACAGAACACAATAAGTACATTTGGTAAACTTCTTTTGAATAAATTTTGGATTTTGGTGAACAGCAGCTAGCTGAAGTAATTTTTCTTGTATTTTACTAAACTTAATGTGTTATGACCAAATTTGACGAAGAATTTAAAGAAAATTATACAGAATTTTTAAAAATTACAAAGCGAATTTTACAAAATCGTCCGCTTTCAACAAATGTTAGAAAACTTAACGAGTACAGAGATTTACTTATAAGTTCATACAATAACATTTTATTGCACGTCAAGGGTCATAGCGAAACTTGTGAATTCGGTGAAGTACAGATAAAGTTAACACGTTGCAAGGACCTTTTAAGGAAGTATTTTATTAAATTGAATTGTCAGATTAAAATTCCACTAGAGCCTCTAAAGTTCATTTGCAAAACAGATTTAGTTGACTCTGATACCGAAGAAGAGTACTCCGACGCAAAATCACAAGCTTCAGTAAGTTTTTCTATTAAAAGAAGCGCTTCGCTTCCAAGCATCAAAGATTCGCTAAGTGTTTTAGAGATTCCAGCAAGTGCTACTAGTTCACCTAATTTTTCAGTTTATTCAAAGGTTTTTACAGAAATGGCCACAGCAGAGCAAAAGAAGTCTTTTATAAGCCTTTGTGCTTCGATAATTAGGGAAAATTATAATGGGGATCCGTTAGCGCTCGAATCGTTTTTAGATAAAATTAGCTTGATTGAGGACTTAACTGAAGAAAATTTGACCAGTATATTAATTGCATTTTTGAAATCAAAATTAGAAGGCAAAGCCCGCGAAGCCATACCAACACAAATAAATTCCGTTAGTGACATTAAATCTGCTCTACGCAATAGAATTAAACCTGTCAACTCGAAAGTTGTGGCAGGGAAGATAGCCGCGTTATACGTTAACAACAACAATTATTCAGAATTTGCCAAACGCGTTGAAGAATTATCAGACTCGCTTGAGCGTTCGTTAATTATAGAAGGAATAACTCAAGAAAAGGCTCACGAAATGGCGATTGAGCAAACGGTTAACGTGTGTCGGTTAAACGCCAGGTCAGACTTAGTAAAATCAATTTTAGCTTCAACAAAATTTTCAGATTCCAAAGACGTAGTTGCGAAACTAATTGTAGAGCAGAATAATGAGGTGAAAGAGCGTCAGGTTCTTTCTTTCCGATCGCGTGGTAATAACACGTTTAGAAATTCACGTGGTGGCTATCGTGGGGCTAACCCAACTCGCAGTTTTACTGGTTATAGAAATAACATGCACTCAACGATATCGATCCGCTAACGGGAACCGCTATCATAACAACAATGGTTCACGGTTTAATTCCAACAGCAACACCAATAGGAACAATAATGCACGATCTGCAAACGGTAGGAGTAGGAATGCAAATGTCCGTGCTTTAAACGCTCATGCCCCTCAGGAGCGAACAGGGGGGGAGCAGGAGTTGGACAACAAAACGATTTTCCTGTAACAAAAGGCATTTACTGCTTTAACCTAAATTATTCAGATTTTATCCAATTAAAAATTTCCGGGTCTAATAAATTGAGCACATTTTTGGTCGACACGCAAGCCGACATTTCCTTAATCAAAATTTCAAGTTTTTACAAAAATTTTCCAATTGATACAAATGATATTATCCGCATTACGGGCGTCACTTCAAACACTGTTTCAACTCTGGGTAAAATTACGACAAATTTGATTTTGCTGACTTTTTTATAGAACATATGTTACATGTGGTTAATGACGAGTTTAACATTCCGGCTGACGGTATATTGGGTAAAGACTTTTTAAAATTCAATAAATGCGTTATCAGCTATGCAAGCAATTGCATTTCCTTCTAGGTAGGTAACAAAAAAGTCGCGATTCCGATTCTTCACGGAACTGAAAGCGACACCTGCATAATTCCACCCAGATGCGAAGTTTTCCGACTGTTTAAGAGATTGATAACGGTGTATTCACAGCACGATGCATTGTTAGTACAAGCAACCCAATTGTCAAAGTCATAAATACCACAAATGACATAAAATACGTAAAGAACTGTAACATTCGGACTGAAAAACTTTCTAACTTCAATATTTATTCCATTAATAAAAAAAAGAAACGATGACAACCGGACAAAAGAGCTGATTAAAGTTTTGAAAAAACAAATTCCTAGTTACGGTGAAAGCAAATTACTTAACTTGTGCGTAGATTACGCAGACATATTTGCACTTCCTGATGACAAAATGACGTTAAATAACTGTTACGAACAAAAATTAAGATTGACAGACAATAACCCTGTTTACATTAAAAATTACCGATTACCATATTCCCAGCGTGTGGAAATAAACCGACAAGTTAACAAGTTATTAGAAAATAAATTAATAGAAGAAAGTTACTCGAATTATAATAGCCCTTTAATTGTTGTTCCAAAAAAAAATACTGACGGCAAAAAAGCGTACCGCATGTGCGTAGACTTCAGTGCTGTTAACAAAAAATTGATTGCCGATAAGTTCCCTCTTGCGCGAATAGACGACATTCTAGATAACCTTGGCCGAGCGAAGTATTTTTCAACCTTAGACCTTTTTTCAGGGTTTCATCAAATCCCTTTACATGTAGATTCACGTGACGTAACCTCTTTCAGTACCGACCGAGGAGCATTTAGATGGAAAGTATTACCATTTGGGTTAAACGTAGCACCTGACTCATTTTCACGTATGATGACAATTGCGTTTTCCGGTATTCCGCCCAATGTGGCATTTCTGTACGTTGACGACATAATCGTTATTGGCTGTAGTGAAGCACATCACATTAAAAATTTGGCGAAAGTTTTTGACACTTGGCGAAACTTCAACCTAAAACTTAACCCGAATAAATGCAATTTTCTTCGGCCGGAAGTTACATTCCTAGGCCAGAAATGCTCAGCCAAAGGTCTGTTGCCAGACGACACCAAAATAAACGCTGTTAAAAAGTATACAAAGCCGACTGACAAGGATGCGGTTCGACGTTTCGTCGCGTTTGCAAATTACTAGATACAGGCGGTTTATACCAAATTTTGCGTCTCTGGCACCGCCTTTAAATCAAATAGGCAGGAAAAAAATTGAATTTATTTGGGACAGTGCGTGCGACAAAGCTTTCGAATCTCTAAAATCAGCGTTGATTTCGCCAAGATTGCTGAAATACCCAGACTTCACAAAACAATTTATTATTACTGTCGATGCCTCGAAGGCTGGCCAAATTAAGCCAAAACCATGATGAAAATGATTAGAACTGTCAGAGTATGATTTTACAATCGAATATATAAAAGGCAAATTAAACGTCGGAGCGGACGCATTGTCACGAATTACGACGAACGAACTAAAAGACTCTACTAAACAAGTTTTAGCGGTAAAAACACGATCTTCGACGAAGAAGACACCAGAGTATGATAACGAATGCAGTGACAATCTTACGTTACAGGTTTACGACAAATTTTCTTATAACTTCTCAAAAAAAATACCCCGGGTGAAAACAAATATTATATATGGAAAAAATAATAAAATTTCAAGTTTTCAAGTTTGTGCACATTTAAAACACAAAAAACTCGAGTTACTTAATTTTACGATTGTTAACGAAAAAACGAATTTCGATAAGTTACTTTCGCGGCTTGAAGTCGAAGCCAACAATCGTAACATTAAGAAGTTAGAATGGCCTAAAAATGATTTATTTTTCAAATATTTTTCAATTTCAAACTTAAAAAACCGCGGAAATAAAACTTTAAAAACCCTACAAATTGTATTGACAGATCCTGTTGAAACTATGACTGATGACGAAAAGAAAAACCAAATTATGACAATCTACCATAACGACCCTATAAGCGGAGGACATTGCGGAGTCAAAAGGTTATATGCAAAGATCCGTACAAAATATTTTTGGAAAAACATGACCCGTGATATATATAAGTTCGTCAAAAATTGTGAAAAATGTTTACTAAACAAGGCAAAACCGAAAATAAAAGAAAACCTTGTTTTAACGCCAACACCTAACAAACCTTTTGAAATAGTGATCATTGACACAATATGACCCTTGCTAGAATCAACAAGCGGTAACAAGTTCGCTGTTACTATGATTTGCGATCTGACAAAGTATCTGGTAACCGTTGCTGTTCCAGATAAAAGCGCCAAAACTATTTCCTCTGCCATTTTTGAAAGTTGTATACTAGTATACGGCATAATGAATTCCATCAGATCAGACTTAGGGACTGAATATAAAAACGAAATATTTTCGGAACTAACAAAACTTTTAAAAATTAATCATAACTTTTCAACAGCACACCATCACGAAACGGTGGGCACAATTGAACGGAACCATCGCGTTTTTAATGAATACATACGTGCATACCTAAATGAGACTCTATCAGACTGGGACACTTATCTTAAGTATTTCACCTTTTTGCACAATACAACGCCAAATTCTGTTTTTGACAACAAATTTACTTCATTCGAACTAGTTTTCGGGAAAACACCGACTTTACCTCACGAATTGAAAAAGGAAAGAATTGATCCCATTTATAACGTTGAAAATTATGCAAAAGAGGTTAAGTACCGTATGCAAAAATCGCACATTTTGGCAAAAGAGCTTATCACCAAACATAAGGTCCGGAATAAAAAGTTATACGATAGATATGCACATCCAATATCTATTAATAAAGACGACATGGTTTTGATCCAAAAAGAGCCCCGTGACAAACACGACAGCATATACCAAGGTCCTTACCTTGTGACTGAAATCGACGGTGTTAATATACCAATTTTCGACAAATCAAAAAACAAGTTTAAAAAAGTTCCCAAAAACCGAATACAAAAAGTCAGTAAATAAATATTTCACGAGCGCGATATTAAACTCGAAGGTTCTAAAATCAAAGTTCTTTTATTAAAATCGGAAGCACACTTGGGGTAGTGTAGGCCGGGTGCAGTAAGCCGTCTGCGACATATTCCCGTAGCCCTTAGAGCAGAGTACCAGCGGCACGTAGGCTGGCAACGCGGGAGCACCACTACCGTGAAGGTAGCAGGGCGGAGCGCCAGGGCTCCGCACGACTCAGCGACAGCACCGCTACAGTGAAGCGCTAGGGCTCCCAAGCGGGTAACCCAACAGATATTACCGCACTCACCCAACAAGTTTTCCCTGATCTTGTTTTGGCAGACAAAAGGTTCTTCGTAAATGAGCAAGTCGATCTGGTTCTTGGTTCGTCGTTGCGTGCGGACCTGTTTTTTATCGATCTCGGTCTTCAAATATTTGCTAATGGGTTCCATAACTATATTAGTGTCAAAAAGATTACTAAAACTTAATGAAGTTTTTTCTATGTTCGTGCATAATTTTTGAGACAGTGACTCTTGTATATTATAAACAAATAACGAAAAAAGACGTTCCTATTAAAAATACCTTGCTGCTCTAACCATAAAGTTGAGCGTTCGCAACCACAAATCCAGTGCGCAAAGTGCAATGAACTATTTCATTTGGAATGTGTGAATATTTTGCCGGCAGACGCTGAGTTTCTGCTTAACTCAGAGAGGCCTTTTCTGTGCAAAGTGTGTGCTGAAGTTCGGCGATATTTTATTCGCTCCCGCCTCCTCCTGTTATTCTCTCCCCCTCTGGCAAAGAAATCGGTGCCCATCGCAATAACAACCTCCCACAGCAGCACAAAATTCCTAAAAGTGCCTTGCCTAATCAACTAACTAGTACAGCAATAAGTGATACCACTAGTGAGTCCAACAACAAGCAGCAGGTATCATTGGTTTCGATTTTCAATGCAATCGTCTCTCTACGTGCTGAGAATGCTCGTATGCATAATCTCATTTCAACTCTTCATGAAAATAATAAATTAACAAACAAGGCGGACAGCATGCATTCGGATCTCTTACATATGCAGCGTAGCCTTCGGGAAAAAGATGATGCTATAAAATCACTCACAATGGAAATCAAAGATCTACGTGCTACTGTTAGTGCTGCTTTTGTGAAGGTACGTAGTCAAAAAGAAGCGAATTACGAAAATGGTGCACTTATTGATGTTAGTACCTTTAACAATTCTGCGATCATGTCGCGCATGGAAGCCAAAACTAAAGCAGGGATCACATGATTTGTACATTTGTACATTTCACAGTCACAGGGTGGTGTTGTCTAGAAATTTGTATCGAGAATGAGAGCAGCTCAGTAAAAGCTTTCCAAACAACACCACTATGTGACGGTGAAAATAGCCAAATCTGTACAAATGTACAAATTGTGTGATCCCTGCTTAAGGCTAAATCCTCTGTAGTTGCTAATAATGCCCTCGCTGTCTCTGCTGTTGTCTCTGGTGCTTCTGATAAAAATGTGTACACTCATGCTGGCTCGGTGCTGCCAACGAATGTTACACACACTTCCACATATACTGAAATGCCTGCTGTCTCTGTTGCCGCTGGTACTGCTGTTAAAAATGTGTATACTCATGCTGGTTCGGCGTTGCCAATGAACGCTTCGCACACACACACATATGCTGATATGTTAAAGACGACTGCTGATATCTCGACTGTGAATGTAACATACTCGTTGGCGCCTGCTGTTAGCTCTGCACAGATCAAAAATGCACAGTGGTCTACTGTCAAGAATAAAAGGGGTAAAAAACAAGTAAGGGTTGTTGGTACAAACATTAGCAAAGACTTGGTGGTTACATCTAGCGTCGTTCTCGCCATCTGTTTCGGAAGAAAATATAATAAACTATGTTTCCAATCAGGCGGGTTTGAACAAAGATACATTAGTATGCTACAAACTAGTTAAAAAAGATGTGGAAATTTCAAGTCTAAAGCGTGTAAATTAAAGTTGGGAGTGCCGGAGATAATGTTTTCTAATTTTCTTAGTTCGGAAATCTGGTCCACTAACGTGACGGTCGGTTTTTTCAAAAGGACCAACAACAGCCGCTTCAGACATAGTTAATTCTCCTCCTTTTGCTAATAGCCTAAGGGTATATTTCCAAAACATGTCTGGCATGCGAACAAAAGCTGATATCGTGCATTCTTTTACTGCGCAGATGGATTACGACGTCTATGTACTTGTTGAGACGTGGTTAACCTCAAACTTTTTCGATGCTGAATTCTTTGATGCTAACCTCTTCAACGTCTTTCGTAAAGACAGGGATGCTGTGAAAACTGGTTGCCAAAGAGGTGGTGGTGTAATCGTTGCTGTCAAGCGCGAACTACCCCCGCTCCTGATCTCTCTAGCTAATGATGATTCACTTCTGGATCAACTTTGCGTCAGTATTAGTGGCAACTCTTCAAAAGAATAGTATGTAGTAATAGTAGTATATACCACCAGGAAGCTCATATGAGTTATACAAAGCACATGCTGATAATATTTCATCATTAGTTTTAAATAATTTGTGTGATAACCATGTATGTGTTCTGGGAGACTTTAATTTATCCAATATTAATTGGGTTAGCAGTGAGTCATGCCCTAGTCTCATAGCTCATAATATGGTTGCCAATCATGAATTATATTTAGTAGATAGTATTTTGACTCTTAACTTTAAGCAGATTAATAGTTTTGCTAATGAATTAAACATAACATTATTTCTTATTTTTGTCAGTGATAACTTGAATTACCGAATTTGCGACTGTATTAACCCAATTACAGCTACGGATAAACCTCATATTCCACTAGTTATAAAGTTAGACTTTTATTGTTTTTCCACTATTAAGGACAACAAATTGTCATTTAATTACTCATTATGCGATTTTTTTAGTTTTAATGAACTATTGTCGAAAATTAACTGGGATGATTTGTTTACTAACCTAGACACTGCATACTGTTTTTCTATATTTAAGTCAATCTTATATGAACTCTGCCTGGATAAAATACCGGTTAAAAAGAAAAAGCCGTATAAATTGCCCTGGTATTCAAAAGACTTAAAAAAGCTAAAAAACCTTAAAAACAAATTCTATAAAAAATTTAAAACTTCAAGAAATCAAGTTTACTTGGTTAAGTGTCAGCATTTCTTAAAGAAGTTTGATTCTTTAAAAAAGACTCTTTATAGTAACTATGTTCGTGACACTGAGTTGAATATTAAATCTAACCCTAAATTGTTCTGGAACTACGTGAATTCAAATAAAGGATGCTCCAGCTTACCCACAGGAATATTTCTTGGTGATAAAGCTGCGGAGACGCCAAGTGATGCGGTAAATTTGTTTGCTGAATATTTTGGGTCGAATTTCGTTCAGAATGACGTTACATCTGCAGAATTTTCTGCTAATATCTCCTCGTCTCTCAACTTTGGCTCATTAAGTCTCTCATCTGAAGACATAAGTAATGGTATAATAAAACTAAGACCCTCTACACATGTGGATGTTGATGGCCTATCTGAAGTTAATTTTTAACAAATCATTATCTTCAGGTACTTTTATTGATGATTAGAAGCTTACGACGGTAATGCCAGTTTTTAAAAATGATAACAGAAGTGACGTACGTAATTATAGACCTATTTCTAAGCTTTCCGCTATTTCCAAAATCTTTGAACACACAGTCAATGCCAAATTGAGTTTCGCAGTTAAATCTATTATCTCCCCATATCAGCATGGGTTTTTCGCTGGTAGATCTACTGTCTCCAACCTCGCTGTTTTCAGTGAATATTGTTTCGAGTCTTTTTCGTTAGGTTTTCAAGTTGACTGTATTTATACAGACTTCTCAAAAGCGTTTGACAGAGTGTCACATAGTATATTAATTCAAAAGCTTGCTTGCATTGGCTTTCATTCTATTTTTCTGCGTTGGCTGGAGTCGTACTTGCGTAACAGACGGTGTGTTGTCTCAATTGACGGGGCTACTTCTAGCCCGTTCGTTCCATCTTCTGGAGTGCCACAGGGTAGTGTCTTAGGTCCACTTCTTTTTGTACTTTTCATCAATGACATTAGTAGTTGTTTTTCTTTTGCAAAATTTCTGCTTTATGCGGACGATTTAAAAGTTTTCTCTGTAATTAAAAACACATCTGATGCTATTAGGCTCCAAGATGATAGTGATAAGCTTCATTGTGGTGTCCGAAGTCACGCCTTTCCTTGAACATTAGTAAATGTTTTCAACTAACGTACTCTAAAATTTCCAATTCTCTGCTTACCAGCTATCATATCGGCTAATGATCTAATCGTGCAGATGAGATAAAAGACCTTGGCGTAGTGTTTGATGATCGATTTACTTTCCATAAACACATTAGCTATGTAACTGCAAAGGCGTATTCTGTTCTAGGCTTTGTAAGACGCAATGCCTCAAAATTGTTGGATCCTTATACATTCAAGTTACTGTATTCGTCATTTGTTCGGTCACATCTCGAATATGCGGTTTTTATTTGGAGGCCGTATTATCAGAATGCTATAAACAGGGTTGAACGTGTTCAAAAAATTTTTCTCAAGTTTGCCCTTCGCTGTTTGAACATTTCAGACCCAGTGCCGTCATATTTTTCACGTCTTATGCTTTTGAATCTCAAGTCCTTAGAAAGTCACAGGTTTGTATTATGTCTTTCGTTTACATATAATATTATTAATGGTGTTTTTGATTGTCCGTTTTTGTTAGAGAGGATAAGATTTAATGTCCCCAGGCGATCCCTTAGAAATTTCCTTCCCTTTTATGGTTGTAATGTCAGTACACAATACGCCAGTAATGCCCCGATTTATCGTGCCATCCTGAATTTAATGCCATGAATAATGTAGTCGAGGTGGACTTTTCAATCCCAAAGACAGCTTTTTTAAATCTTTTGAATTCCTGTTTTTAGCTTTATGAATTATTTCTAATAGTTCCAAATTAATGTTGTACTCTTCCAGTCTGTAATGTTATTATAAAACCATAGACTAAATAAATAAATAAATAAATAAATATATCCCCAAATAATATTAGGTGGAATTAAGAAGAACGTTCTCAGTACTCTCCTAGCGCAAGAAACGGTATTCGGTTGGATACGGACTGGTCGGGCTGATGCAGTCAGCCCAACCAGAAACAATCGTGTTTCTTTCTACAAAGGGGTCGCTCTTGACAAAAAGCTAAGCTCCTTCTGGGAAATGGAGGATCTGCCGAGAAGCAAAATGCCAACAGCCGAGTATACATTGTGCGAGGAGCTGTATAAGCGTACAACAAAGCTGAACACCCATCTGAGATCCAATTGGGGCCTTCACTGAGAAGAGCGTGCTCGCAATGTTACAGGAATGAGACAAGACTTACGAAAAATTCAGATCTTCAAACGGAATACAACCGAGTTATAGCGGAGTACGAGACAACGGCGCATATGTCAAAAATAAATGCACTTCAGTCGGCGGATGCAGTCGACAATTACTATCTGCCTCATCATGCCGTGATAAAAGAAGAAAGTATATCAACAAAGGTTCGGGTGGTTTTTAATGCTTCGTCTTCTTCGGCGAATGGGGTCAGCTTGAACGATGTTCTTTTAACAGGGCCAGTCGTTCAAGCTGACTGACCAATTTTGATTCTCCGCTGGAGGCTTTTTAGGTACATCGGGAAATGTTTAGTTATTTGCAGGTCGTTTTTGGGCTAGGGGGCGGAGGGGAGGGGCGTGGCCCCCTAAATGCCCCCCATTCGAAAGGGGACAGCAACCGCTTTACGAAAAGTCGCACCCCCATTTCGGGGCCTCCCAAAGACCCCTGGGGAACCGTTCGATAATGGGCGAAAAACAGCATTTACCGAGTGGAATTCAGCAGTTTGAAGTGGAATATAACCAAACTAACAGAACCTGTGGGTTTTTTAAATACAAGAAGTTATCCCAAGGTGGTTATCAGGCGAAAGAAGGGGGGCTTCGGGCGCACTTAGGGATTATAACGCTCAGGCAGTAGAATTCTCCTTTCTGTGTAGCCAAAGAAGGGGGGCTGAACACCTTTTGCAGAGAACACCTTTCTGC
>NW_023462938.1:0-16345 GCF_013731165.1 Rhagoletis pomonella | reverse complement strand
AAACCCCATTAACAAGAAAAATTCCTTACTCACCCTAAACCCTATGCCGGACAATGTTGGGATCATGCGAATAAATGGTCGTTTAGCTCATGCCGGCTTAAGCTTCAATGAAATACACACCATTATCATCCCAAGTGTCTCCAGATTGTGCTCCTTGCTGCTAGTTTTCTTCACAAAACCTTGCTTCACGCAGAATAACAGTTAATGGTTCAGTATATTCCCAGACTCAAACAAAAACTGAAAAGGTTCATCTTCCAGTGCAAATTGACAAACAGCGAATGCGGCCACAGATAAGGGCAGCACTGCCCCACTGAGCGTACAACTTATTCGCTGCCATTTCGCACAACTGGTGTTGATTTCACTGGGCCATTTATGGTAAAGACATCCCCCCTTGGACGGGCGTCCCACACAAAAGCTTATGCTTGCGTATTCGTATGCTTTTCCACAAAAGCTGCTCATTTAGATTCCTGCACAGATTTGACCACCGAAGCGTTCAGAGCCGCATTCACTCGATTCGTCGGTTGCCGCGTATTGCCAAACAAAATTATGTCGGATAAGGGGAGGACGTTTATCGGAGCACAGCGGGCTATTCTGCGCGATTTCGTCTTATTCCTCAAAGAGCCAGCTTCTGATGTTGCAGAACGATATACAGTACAGGGACTCTCTTGACTATTCATACCGCCTTATGCCCGTCACATGGGCGGTATGTGGGAAGCCGCCTTAAAAAGTTTTAAAACCCACTTTACTAAAGTTGCTGGAAACCATAAATTCACTTTTGAGGAATTCACCACTCTCCTCGTTCGGATCGAGGCGGTAGAGGTGCCAAACTATCGATGGCACTATCGATAGTATCGATGTTTTTTATTTTTCCCTACTATCGATTGTTTTTTGGTCCTATCGATAGTCCGACAGACATGTGATTCAGTATTTATTTTAGTTTTATTTCTTCTTTTCTTTTCATTTCTCTGAAACATCCAAGTTGAACTAAAAATTTGATTGCTACTTTTTTAAAAGAGTAATGTCAAATTTCGAAAATGACGGAAAACCTTGCAAAATACCGCTAAAAACTGATATAAATTAATTTATACCATAACTTTCAATATTATATATGCACCACTATTTACTATTTAATAAAAGGTAGATAAAAACCATTACTTCTCAGATAAAAAAGGTTTTCTTCTTCTAAAATTTACTTTATGAATGTCTTACATATGACGGAGGATATCGAAAACCACAAATATAAAATTTCAGTACGCCCAATTTTATTCCATTTCAATTCATTTCAAATTTTCAATAACTTTACTTCTAACAATTAACAAAAGTGTCCAGCAGTTTACAAGGTTATCGAAACGTAATTTCGGAATATATTCTTAAGGAAATCTTCATACGAAAATTGAGCCAAAACCATATAAATACGATACTATCGACGATATATCGATAGTTTTGAAAATAATATCGAAAGCTATCGATGGCCTGACTATCGATAGTTTTGCACCTCTACGAGGCGGTACTTAACTCTCCCCAATGTCACAGGATCCAAGTGACTTATTAGCCTTAACGCCAGGCCATTTTCTCCGCGGCGCCCTTTTGGTTTCCCCACCCGAACCGAAGGGCGAAAATGTATCTCTTACTAAAAAATGACAAAAATTGAAAGTTCCCCATGGGCAGTTCAGATCACGTTGGAAAACCGAGTATCTGCAAGAGCTGCATAAGAGATACAAATGGAAACACGCGCAACTCAATATTAGCGAAGGGGATTTGGTGGTCATCAAAGACGATCTCTTGCCCGCACATGATTCGCTCCTTGGCCGAGTCAGCAAACTCCATCTGGGTGCTGACCGAAATGTACGAGTAATGGATGTTCGCACACAACGTCACCAAACTGTGCGTACTGCTCCCTTCGTAGTATATTTCTCCCTCGTTTTAATGCCCTCTTAAAACTAAGTATCGCAATTCACAAATCTATAACCCCTGTTAATTAAATTTTCGACCTTTTCTTCGTAGATGAACTTCTGTTCACGATGGAACTAAACCAATGCCGTCTGTGCTGCCGCTATCACTCGCTAAACGTTTTGCCATGCGTTTAAGGCCATGACGCCCGAGGAGCGGTACGAGTCCGCGCGAATGCACAATTACTGCATAAACTGTCTGGCAACATCGCACATCACAGGTGCGTGCAACTCAGCAGACAGCTGCCATAAATGTGGGAAGGCGCACCATACGCTGTTTCACCGCTCTACGCCGCTGGCCGCAATCGCCGCGAGGATGGACATAAGCCAGTCCGCAGTGGGCGAACCACACTCCCCAGCCGCGTGGTAAAGAAACCAAGGAAACAGGCGTATGACGACAGCCGCCCCGTCCAACAGCGCATCTGCAACCTTTTCAACCGGACTGTGCTGACATTGAAAAAGCTACAAGAGCGGGCCGGCATGTCGAGGACATGGACATCAACTTAATCGGGGTACACCCAACACATTTAGTTATTCTATAGGTCAATACCTTTCCAACGATAGCTTATATATTGAGTTCCGCCTACTAGTTGGAAAGATAAGATCTAAATTCGTTTTGATTCGTGTCTCCACCAAGAGATGCATTGTTACGTGTGTGGCGTCTGTATGTACCTTCATTAAATTTGTTTCAAACGTTCTGGAATTAAAGTACAAAAAACTAAGAAAGTTTTGTTAGAGGATGTTTCGATTCGTATGCCGTTGTGGGCGTGGCTGGTGCCTGAAATTCGAAAAAACGCAATTTTTTAAACTACCACTGAGGCCGCACTGCTCATTTCATACGATTGATGTGGATATCAGTAGAAAGGTCTTAAAACAAGCTATCTTATATAAATATGTCATAACGTTATCGCCTGAAACCTAAAAATCAGACTGCTGAAAATATATATTTCGTCTATTTTGTCAAAAACTGGTCAGCCGATTTTATTCTAGGTTTCCTCAAGCTGAGCGCAAAACCTTAGATTTGCTTTGATATATACAGGCCGATTTTAAACAGAAACTCCCTTTGAGTTTACACTCTTTTCCCTTTCCTCCTATCATGAATAAAAATTCCCTGAGTACTTTTTATATTAAAGGGCCGAGTTGAACTCTCAAAAAAGTGTCAAACTGCTTTTTCGAAGTTCGAATTTCATCCTCCCAAGTTTTCGGGGAATATTCTACTCCCTGGTAGATAATTATTGGAGGATTTCTTTTTCGGGAGAAACAAATTCCCGGAGATCAAACTCCCCGGGAGTATTAAGAATAAGGCTGATGGATTAGATCTGGTAAAACTCTTGTTGTGGAGGTATTACGTTTCAAATTGAAAAAAAATGCTCAAAATAGCAACAAATGGTTAAAAATAAACATATTCATCTAATTTGGTTTCTTTAAGTTATCAACAACGATTCTTCTTAAAAACACACATGTGTGCAGGGCAGAGAATGAGGCGAATACAATTGCTTATTGTAGCTAATGTTGAACACAAAATGAAAAAACTCAGAACTTTAGCAACGATTCGTATAAATAAAACTATTTTCCGCCAGTTTAAAGGGGCAGTTAAAAAAGCGTATGATTTTCTTCACGAAATTGATATCATACATTTTTTCTAGTTCAGCTTTTGTCACTCGAAAATTTTATCTCAAAGAGGTGTTTTATATGATATAAAAAACCCTTGACAATTACACTAGAGCTGAATGTGTGCTTCTAATAGAACCAGAGTTATGGGTATTCGAAATTTAGCATCTGAAAGGGAGCTAAAAAAAAAAAAAATTTTCCGCCTGCACACATATTTATCGATAGAAATGGACAACCCCGCCCAGATCGGTTAATACCTCAGTCGTTGTCGTCAAGTTCCACTAACGGCAGCCCTAAGAAGCGTGCAGCCTCTCTGGGGTCGGTTCACAGGGTTAGGGTTGTTGGGTTTTCCGGGAGTACGAAGAGATGCTTCAAGTCATGAGGTGTCTCTCCGCATGCCAGACACTCATTCGGCACATTCGCGTGTAATCTGCTCAGGTATGAGTTTAACCTGCTGCAGTAGGCAGAGCGAAGTTGGGTTATTGTGGTTCTTGTCTCCCGAAGCAGATGAAGTTCCGTCTCGTCTATGTCCGGTGGTTGTGCGCCTAGAACGGCATTCACAGGTTTGGAGTCTACATAACTCGAGACTGACTCCCTGTGAATGCCGTTCAGGGCCTGTGGATATGCTGACTGGTCCAGAGGTTGTTTAATGAACCTCTGGACTTCGTCCGTCAGTTCGTAGAGATGCCTCCTGACATGCCAGGGCGAGGGCTCTTCTGCAAGCAGCTGCCCATTCGGGTGACCACGTCTATGGCTCCCGACAAGGAACTGCTTGCAGAGCATGGTGTTATGCTCCTTGACAGGGAGCAATTTCGCCTCGTCGTGTAGGTGGTGTTCAGGCGACATCAGAAGGCATCCAGTCGCTGTCCGTAGTGCGGAGTTTGTTCTTCTTCTCTTCTTTATTGGCGATGTAACGCCCCAAGCGATATTGGCCGAGTCCGAACCAGCACACCAGTGCCAACTGACGCCAATTGAAAATTCCAATTGAAGCTAAGTCCTTCTCCACTTGGTCTTTCCAACACAGAGGAGGCCTTCCTCTTTGTCTACGGGGATTAGCAACTACGCTTTGCAGCCCAGAATTACGGAAAAAGTTTATTTAGTTGAACCTATTGGCCCATAGTCATAGTCGCAAGTTTAGAATTGATTTTTAAGTTGTGTTGAGAGATCTTTTTGATTGAGATCTTAGAAACAGCTTTTTGTTAAGATGAGAGAGAACAGTGCTATCCATATGAAGAGAAAAAATTTACCCGGTAATATATAGAAATATGAGTACTTTAATTAGTTCACCCTGTGCCCGCTGCTGGATTGCGGATTTAGCAATCCGGGAAGTCGTGGGTTCGAATCCCACTGCCAGGGAACATTCTTTTTACATCGTTTTTAGTCTTTTAAATATTATTTGAATTTTTGTTATTTAATTATAGTTATTGTGGCCTTTTTAATTTAAGTTAAACCCCAAAAAATTTTATTAATAATGAAATAATTATATGAAATACCATAAACAAAAGAAAGATAATAAAACAAAATTTAATAAACTAAAATAAAATGTTTATACTAAAATAAAAAAAACAAATTTTGGAATCGCTCGGAGTGGGGACCGAACCTGGGTGCTATTGCGTTTACTATTTCAACAACAAAACAAAACTTAGAACCTTATTTTACCATTTTAAAACCGCGTTCTCCTCATCTTAAAGTTAAAATTCTGTTTCTGCCATAAAATGCATTTTAAGTTGACTATGAAAGAGTTCAAATGGCGATGACAATAAAACACAATTTTAATCGTTAAAACTTTTTTCTAACTTCTCTATGACTACTGGCCATTGTATTTATTTACTGAATTTTCATACTTACCAATATGTGTTCAAGTTGCAATATGTTTCAGCTGTCCGAAAAAGAAATGTAAACAAAGCGCAAAGGGTTGCCGTAGTGTGACGTGTGGCTGCTCAAAAATCCCTCAATATTGTTAATGGCAGCACTGCTGAATACCGATTGCCAATCGGCAGCCATTATTTTATTTACACACATCGTATTTTTCCCTATTCGAGAGTAGAGTAGTGGTGGAAAACTATCGATGGCACTATCGATACTAGAAACAATTGCGTTGATCAGGCAACACAGCGCTTAGCAAAAATTACTAACCACATATCGAAGAAAATTATCGCTGGGCAGTCTACTCGTTAATTACACTATGCCACAGTCAAAATCGGGATGGGATGAAACCAACGGGAAATGTTATATCGGTCAAAAACAAGTTATACGTGGCCCGGCGTTTCGCTGGGTCACGTCTAGGAATCGAGATATATCGATTTGAAGTTAGTCACCTTTGGTGGTCTTTTTTTTTGACATAACTCGAGAACCACTAGTCCGATTTTGCTCAAACCAATTTAAAAAAATTAAAAATTACAATTCCTTTAATCTGTTAATATAACTTTTTTCTATATACTCAACAGAAAAATATTTTTCTTCATACATTTATTTTTACCGGCAAAACTGTTGATTATATAGAAAAACGTTATATGAACAGATTAAAGAAATTGTAATTTGTTGTAATTTTTTTAAATTTATTTGAGCAAAATCGGACTAGTGGTTCTCGAGTTATGTCAAAAAAAAGACCACCAAAGGTGACAATTTCCCCTATATGATAGTTACTAACTTCAAATCGATATATCTCGATTCCTAGACGTGACCCAGCGAAACACCGGGACACGTATAACTTCTTTTTTACCGATATAACTTTCCCCGGTAGTTTGAACCCTTCCCGATCACTGACCCCTACCATTTGTCTCACAGTGTTATCAGTGTAGGGCGCCTGTCACACGTTCAATATTTATTGTGATATTTGGATCGTGATCCATATTGATTGATTTCAAAAATGTGATCGATAGCGCGGGAATGTTCAATATTTATCGCGTCACTATTGGCATGTTTTTGTGTCGAGAAGTTTAAAGTCCAATTGATGAAGCTTGGAAATCTTATCTTAATGTTATTTTATTAAAAATCATCTACAATTTTTATTATATGTATGGTAATGCCACATCTAATTTGTTCGAAATGCATGTGATTGATATCACGAAATATGCCACACTTTCAATACTTATTGATAGATCTTTGATTCATATGTAGAGGATATGAACAGCAATTACTGCGATGTATTTGGGCGCTTTAGCGCTTCGGTATATGCACTTAAGCCGAATTTTTAAATAATTTTTTTTTGTTCTGCGGCTAAGATCCCGTTCATAACACAATAGCTAAAAGCGCGTTTTTATGAAAAGTATATTTTTAAACGCGTGCGTTGCAATAAAATTTATGTGTTGTTATTTTTTTTATATTCTTCTTTATACATGTACGTATTCGGAGATTGAATAAAAATGTATTTATATAAGTATGTGAATGTATCCAGTTATTATATGAGGCCTTGAGCGCTAGAGCAGCTTAACTGGCATTTCAAAAAAAGTTGAGGTGCACCTTAAATGCTTTACCAGAATCGTAACGGTAATAGCCCGGAGCACGCGCTTTTACTTTTCTTTTACTATAATAAGTAGCATCACGAAGGTGCAATGAACTTTTTAGTAAAAGACCGCTTTATTTTTTATAGATCCTTCTTTCTTACATTACTAAAAAATGTTTGTAAAATGAATTTCTATAGTTTTCTTTTAATACAACTATTTATTGGTCAGAAAATTTTTTGTCAGCTATATCATTCTAACTATAATATTCCACATAAATATGTGCCATATTCATATATTAGCATAACTCGCTTAGCTTAAAAAAACTATCGGAAACTATCGATAGTTAATTTCAGACTATCGTTAAGTATCGATAGTGCCGACTATCGATAGTTTTCCAACACTAGAGTAGAGATGAAACGATACGAGTAAATACAAGTACATACTCGATACCTTTCGTTCGATACCAAGTAATTTTGGCATCGATAATTTAGAGCCAAGTACTGAATAGGTATCGAAGAAAAGTACTCGTATCGAAACCCGATACCGAGTTAAGTTTTGCTCCGAAATTTTTTCCTCTACGTTTATGCCTCATATGAATCGCCCGGTGCTTTTTGGTAACTTAAGTGCCGGCGAAAACCGCGAGAAAGCGCGAAAGTCGACATATTGCAAAGTATACACGATCCAATTGCTTCATAAAAGTCGAGGGTTTGCAACGCTTACACGGCCAATTATTCCATTGGAAGTGTGAAGTGGATGAATGGTCAGTACAGACGTTTTAACGCGATCTAAAATTCACTGAGTAACTCTATTATTCTTCGCGGTGTAAACATTAGCGAGAAATAATAAAGGTGGGGGCAAATAGCTATGTTATTGAAGAAAATAAATAAAGAAATAGTTGGCGTTCAACGCAAGCCTGTCTCTGTTATGTACTTATGATATACTCAACAGTTGAGTTTTAGATGATATTTAATATTTTTCTGATCATCTGAGAAAACATGTTGTGTGTACCTTTCACAGCTAATTTATCAAGCCATTCAAAAGGCACGTAATGTAGCTCAGTAATCTCTGATTTTTTTTTTAACAACGGTTGCGCTCAACTGCTGCGCCTTCTGAACGAACCGAATATCTCGCTCCTCCCTCTACTCCATATAGTTCATCGTCGTCTGTTCCATACTTTTCTTCCACAGATCTCACAAAAACGCCCGAAATACTTGAATAAAAAAAACACCATACCACGAAAGGAATATTCGCAGTCAGTGTTCGCAGAATAACCAGAGTTTATTCAATCAAAGAATTCCGGGTCAGCGCAGTCTTTTGACGAACCATTTTCAGATACACAATATCAGTGAATAATGTTTTTATTATGGCTTTACAACAAAGGTGGACAATTTTTGCTCGCGAGCAACGCCAGCACTGCAGTTCGTATACGTATACAGAAGCAAAGCAGCGAATTTCGATTCAGTCTGCTTGCAGATTTCACCAAGATAACATCACGCTCGGCTGTTGATTGTTTTTCTTCGTAATCTTAGCACACGCGTGCCACATTTTTCGGAGGAAATTTACAAAAACCCCACAATGTCCTACGTATTTTTAATATAAGAAACCGTATTTTTCATGCCGTGTGAATTTATAATATAAAATGGGCCGCTTGCTGATTAACGTTCACTACATAATTTTATAATTTCTATAAAAAGGGCACAATTTGCATACTTTAGTTTCGAATTTTTTTTTCTTTAAATCGATAGAGAAATGCAAATGCCCAAAAATACTTAATGAATAATATTTATAAGTTGTACTCTATTTTTAGGACTAAACACCTATTTATATGAAAATAATAAAATCTAAACACCGTAACGATCTGGCCGGCCAGCATTTTAAAGATTTGATTCTAACAAAACGGTGCCCAGGTATTAAACAAATTAGTTACCAATTTAAATTTTACAAGTACTAAATTTTTTGTATGTAAAAGTTTCTATAAACTTATAGTATTAGTAGCTTAAACTTCCAAGATTCACTATTCTACTATACGTATAAGCAAATAGACATTAGAACATTTATATAAAATGTGGCAACCATAACTGAGCGCGACGCACTAATACCACGACAAAATCACACTGTGTTAGTGTGCCCAGCATTGCTTTACAAGATCTAATGCAATATTAACGGCTTAGGCTTTTTGGAGATATCGCTGTCAAAAATTTCAAATCTTTGAAACTTTCGCCGGATGACAAAATTCTTAAGAGTAGCCGATTGCCGCTGATGGGATGTAATCGCGTCACTCATGAAGGTATCCATATTTTGTATTGAAGGCTCCACCTTCGACAGGAGTTCCTGATAGTTTCCATTATTCATCCTTAAAAACATTTAATTTTCTACAGATATTTTTTTTTTCATTCCCTAAGAACGATTACAACCAAATTATGTTTGAACAAACTTAAAACAAGAAAGAAGTTATAAACAAAAACGTGACGCACTCCTTATAGGTACGCATATATGTAAGTAACCAGCGCTGGAAATTCGAACACATGCTGATTATTATAAACAATTATATCGGTACCTTAATACACAAAGGCCCTAATAAACAGATTTTTCGAAACTGCGTTTTGCACAGATTTTGGAAGGATGAATACACGTTCAATAAAAATTTTAAAGTGTTAGTACCAAAAACAACGGAGATAAATGCCACTTTTTAAAAATCCCTACCTGTTTTTGACACTCTTTTGATACTGTTTTTGGCTTCTCCTGTAGCTCTCCTAAAAAATTTGTAGGTTATGGCCTTTGTGAATTAAGGTAACGTTAAGCTAAAGTTCTACGAAATATATATGCATATTATCGGTGCATTTAAAATAGTTTAGCCAATGAATAGCTTGTATGCAATTGCAATTTTATTAGAGGGAAAATGTTTAAAAAGTAAATAGCTAATGGATTTTAATATATCCAATCGACCGGTACCCACTGCTCTTCATGGCTCATTTGGTCTAGTACTTTTACCACTTGTTGAAAGGTACTGTCAAAGTTCTCATTTACAATAACCATGTCGAAATACTTCGCATACCGCCGTTGAACAAACGAGCTTTCCTCCACTGTAGCAATCAAATCATCTTCCTGAAAAAAAAAACTCGTTCAATTTCTATGCTTAAAAAATAAACACAAAAGTGCTTCTGAATATATAGGTACAATATTAACTCTTTAAATAAGAAGATTTATCCCTAGCGCCCTTACATATGAGGCGGCATTATTTTTTAAGTCAGACGGATTTTGTAAAAAAATTATGTCATACCTACGATTCGCTTCAAATTTTTTTAACGGGTTCTATAAGCTGAGGATTTTTTACAAGCTGTTATTTAAGTTACTCATCCCGCGCAAATTTCCAATCGATTTTAAACTAACTTTCGACAAGCTAGAGACTTGAAATTTTCAGCATAGTTCCGATCACGATGACAATGCAATTTAAAATATAAATGAATTCCCTAGATGGTGCAGGCGTCTTGATATAAAGGTGCTCTAAACACTGTAGCTGCCGGCGCAAGTAAATAAATAGTATATTATAGGCGATCCTGCAGGCGAAAAAATTTCAGTTAGTGCAATGTGCTTCTTCTGAATACTTTTAAGGCGATGTGGATAATGCTAAATAGTCTTGTGCCATGGGTTGGTATAGGTAAAAGGAAAATAATTGATAAATAAACGGGAACAAAAACCTTTATTATTCAGCTTTGTACCACGATTGTTTATCAGAAGAAATGGAAAAAGCAACAAAGTGGAAGCGGTAGAAGTTATAGCAGTTATTTCGGATCTCACCACATCTTCTCATCAGACTTTTTTTTCTAGACCTCAGCAGAGATCGTACCCGCATATCGATGTGCAAAGTCCCAAGCGCTAACCCCTGAGCTATGCACACCCCGTAAACGCTTGTTGCTAATTCATTTCCTTATTCAACCTACTGCTATCAAGTGAAGCTGATTTACCGCAATTTACACTTCACAGCATGGTTGTTATTCTTAATTCCATACATGACATAGGAAGGCCCATCACAAACTATTAATTTGTCAATTCTTTTGTGGCTAATTAATATTTATTTCAATAGTGTTATTGAGCTTTATACCACGATTGTTTATTAAGAAAAATGGAAAAAGCAACAAAGTCTAAGCGGTAGCCTAAAACTATACTATGGATCTATTTCATGTATGGAATTAACAATACAACCATGCTGTCAAGTTTAAATAGCGGCAAATCAGCTTCACGTGATACATAGTAGTACGTTGAATGAGGATATGAATTAGCAACAAGAGTTTACGGGGTGTGCATAGCTCAGAGGATAGCGCTTCTGACTTTGTACATCGATAATGAGGGCTCGGTCCCCGCTGAAGTCTAGAAAAAAGAAGTCTGATGAGGAGATGTGGTGATCTCAGAAATAGCTGGTATAACCTCTACCGCTTAGACTTTGTTGCCTTTTAAATTTTTCCTAATAAAAAATCGTGGTACAAAGCTCAATAACGTTATTGAAACAAATATTAATAAGCCACAATAAAATTAAAAAATAAATAGTTTGGGATGAGTGTGCCTGAAACTATACTATGGATCTATTTCATATATGGAATCAACAATAACAACCATGCTGTCAAGTTTAAATAGCGGCAAAACAGCTGCACTTGGTAGTAGTAGGTTGAATAAGGAAATGAATTAGATACAAGAGTTAACGGGATGTGAATATGCTCAGGGGTTAGCGCTTCTGATTTTGCACATCCATAATACGGGTTCGATCCCTGCTGAAGTCTAGAAAGAAGTTACAAAAATTTTAATGTCATGTACAATCGTCTTACAGCGTACATACATATGTATGTAGTTAACTTACATCAGAGCTGTCAAGTAATGATTATAAATTGTAATGATAACCGATTTAATTAATTCTTTTTGTTAAATCTGCTAAATGATTAATTACCATTAGTTCCACCTTTAAATTAATAATTACCGATTACCATTAAAAATAATAAAAAAATAATGGTATTTTTAGCCAATTGGAAGAAAAAAATCAAAAATAATCAATAAAACTAATGGGATTAGTTTTACAATAAAATTGATTTTTTTTATTATTTTTGATTATTTATAATTATGTACATTATCGCTCGGCCGCTGTGGTGTAGTGGTAAGCTCGGCCGCTGTGGTGTAGTGGTAAGCAGTGCGCGCTTCCACTCCACAATGCCTGGGTTCAAACCCTGGTCAAAGCAACATCGCAAAAATATAGAAAAAAGGTTTTTTCTTAACAGCGGTCGTCCCTCGGCAGGCAATGGCAAACCTCCGAGTGTATTTCTGCCATGAAAAACAGCTTCTCATAAAAATACAATCGCCGTTCGGAGTCGGCGTAAAACTGTAGGTCCCTCCGCTTTGTGTGACAACATCAAGGCGCACGACACAAATCGGAGGAGAAGCTCGGCCAAACACTAACATATGTGTAAGCGCCAATCTATTATTATTATTATTATATGTACATTATATTCTGTGAACATAAATATTCTTTCTTCTTTCAATACAACTTAAACAAACTGCAAGAAACGATAATATTGTAACAAAGAACATAATACATACATATATAGATATTATATACATAATACCTTACGTAATAACGTCTACTTATACAAACAAAAATTAAACAAACATATTCACTGGAATTACAAATTAGCATTAGCTTTTAATAATACCAAGTTTTCGAAAGAAAAGTCGGTTAAGGAATGGTGCCTGGGTGTATTTATAGTTCCCGCAGAAGAAAAAATCATTTCGACAGGGCCTGATGATGTTAATGGAGTATTGAATAGTATGGCAGTCTCTTTTAATAATTCATAGAATTTCCAAACTTCTACTCCCGTCTTTGAATCACTTAAATAACTGTAAATTTGACTTTGAATAAGATTCCTTATATCATTTTTATTAGGAGAACCCTGCTCAATACTCGAGTCATCTTCATCATCGGAAATACAAAAACTCTTTTGCATTAAACACAACCACATATGTTCAAGGAATTCATTTACCATCATCATCGAAATTAAAAAAATTAGATCGTTTTGATATAACTTTACTTTTAGGATTATCAATCTTAAAAGAAAGTCTTTGATTTTGTATGTGGCTCACAAACTTAAGAATTTGACTGTATTATGTATGGGAGCGATGCAGTCTAATGTACATATATAAGGTCCATTCATTTGCAACCGAGCTACAGGTCGGTTGAAATATATGCGACCTGAAGAGTAGTATATGCATGATTTATATTTTAAATAAGTATATATATTACGCGTCGGCCGCTGTGGTGTGGTAAGCAGTGCGTGCTTTCACTCATCAGCACCTGGGTTCCAGCCCTGGTAAAAGCAACATCGCAAAAAAATATAGAAAATGGTTTTTTTTTTTTAACAGCGGTCGTCCCTCGGCAGGCAATGGCAAACCTCCGAGTGTATTTCTGCCATGAAAAACAGCTTCTCATAAAAATGACAACATCAATGCGCACGCCACATATCGGAGGAAAAGCTCGGCCAAACACTAACATATGTATAAGCGCCAATCTATTGTTATTATTATATATATTACGCAAATACCTCGCATAATTACTAATTTCTATTGTTTTTTGTGTCTAAATTTCGTTGAACTAATCACATGTTTATTGCCAGCTACCAGCAGAATTGCTTAAGTAGCTAAAAGGACATTTTACCCGAGTTGAGCGCTCTTTTGTCGCTCGCTTAAAAAAAAAAATCAGCTATTATTTCATCGACATTTGAAATGCTTCTTTTCTCAACAATTAAATGATTTATTTTAATTAAAACTGTAAAATCCCCGAAAATCGGGGTGCTCCGTGGTCTAAAAAGTCTGCATATTTATTTACTCTAAAAACCACATGCATTTCTTTTGGTAGTTAACTTTAACTTGGCAATTGGGCAAGACCAACTGTACTCAATACGCCATGCGTTAAGCAATCCTCTTGCTAGGGTCTGACCTTGAGACTTATTAATTGTTATTGCGAACGCTACAATAATTTTGAATTGGCGTCGTTTAAATATAGAAGCAAGTGTTGATTCGCTGGGCTGTTATTTTATATGGGATAGTATAATTCGAGTCATATGTTTAAAGTCGGTGCTGATCTGATGACCTTCACATTAAAGATCCGATGAGCATAACAAATTAATTATTTATTTATAAAAATCAACTTAAACTAATTTTTTCGGTATATAATGGGTTTATTCGAAAGAACATATATTAACATTACCTTGTTGATGGTTTCTGGCTCTATCGTAAGAAATGCCCAACATACGCCTTAAAGGCCTGAATAGTTAATAGATTGTTCGCATTATATCGGTCCTTCACGGCATGGCACAAAAAGTCTAAGGGCGTGAAATCGCGGCTCCGAGGGGGCCAATTGACTTCATCGAGACAGCTGATAACACAATTACCGAACTTTATCGCTCAAAATAAAAATCGAATAGACGGCAACCCTAACAAAAAATATTTTCAAACTAAAGTTTTATTAAAACTCTTTCTTTTTCCACTTATATTTTAATATTTCATTAAAATTGTGTAAAAGCTAAATAAATTAGGCTTTTCAAACAGGTGGCAACCTTCTGCGAAGCATTTGCAAACTGAAATCGTTTAAAGCTCTTTCGTCTGATACTTTGATAAATAATTCAATTACCCGAAGAATTAAATTGAATTTAATTTTTTTATCACCTGGCAACTCTCCTAAACAGTTCAGATATAAATCCTTCTCAAACCCATGAACGATTAAATCACCTCTTGTAGAATTTATTTAACTTAACTTATTTATTAACTTAATTTATTAAACTTAATAATTCATTTAAATTTAAACTCTCAACTCTCTTCCAACCATCAAACAAAATTGTGATGTTTAAACTGAAGATTTCTTAGCATTCTTTCGTTTAACACCCAATTTTAATACTGCATATAACTAAATTCGGCTTTTAATGCAGGTGGCAACCCTTTTCACAACATTTTCAAATTACTACCTTTTTAAATTCCTTTAGTCTGGACCCCTGTTGGGAAACATTTTGTAAATTTCCTATGTAATTTCCCTGTATAAAATTTAGTTTGATTTTTCAAACAGGGGCAACACTCTCACAGTTAAGAAGCAAAGCTTTTAATAACCATTTCGACTGATACCTATGACAACTCTTTTCAAAAAGTAAACCCTCATTGCACATCTGCAACCAAGCCTTTTAATTTGAAACCTTATTTTTGAAAATCGAGCGAGGGATGGGGATATGATGGTATTGATTTATAAATAATCTCAACTTAATTTTTTAAAAGGTAGCCATTCTTCCCGGAAAAGTAAAAGCCTACTGCACATCTACAAATCAAGCCCTTTAATTTGATACCTCATTTTTAAAAATCAAACGAATGGTACAGATCTGATGACCTGGACAAAAAGTCCTTTCGCGTATATATATAGATATAGTTACATTCGACTTTTTAAACAGGTGGCAGCCCTTTTTAAAAGTAGTTCCGAGCTAAGATATTCTTAAATATTCTTCGTCTAGCATTGCGATACATATTTTAATCAACTGATGAAATAAGTTGAATTATATTAATTGAACATGTGGCAACTCCGCTAAATATAGTTCAGAAATAAAGATTTTTCAACCCGCCTTCGCTTAATACCCATATTTTAATAATTCATTTAACTTATTTAATTATTTGAATTTAATTTTTTAAACAGGTGGCAACCCTCTTCCAAAACCTCAAAAATATTTTGTGTGTTCAAACTAAGGTCTTCTTAATATTCTTTCGTTTCACATCATTATTTTGACATTTCATATAACTTCTGGATAAGTTAATTAAATTCGACATTGCAAGAAGGTGGCAACCCTCTTCAAAATATTTTCAAACGGCCACCTTCTGAAGCCCCTTTGGTTATGCGCCCATTTGTTGAAACATATTTCTCCTAATTAATTGTCTTACTTCAAATTGAATTTAATTTTCTAAACAGGTGGCAAGCCCCTAAAGTTAAGTCAAGAAACAAATATTTTCAAAACCCTTTCCACTGATACCCATTTTGTAATAATTGATTTTTTTTTAGATAATTTGAATGAAATTTTTTAAAAGGTGGCAACTCTTTTGAAAAAAGTAAATCCTTGTTGCATATCTGCAGTCCAAGAGTTCTAATTTGACACCTTATTTTGGAAAATCAAACGAACGGTGCTGTTGTGACGGCATTGCTTATTATATAGTTTATATTCAATTGTTCTACAGGTGGCAACTCCTTTCGAAAAAATAAAAGTAGTTTGCACATCTACAGGCCAAGCGCTTTAATTTGACACCCCATTTTTGAAAGTCGAACGAACGGTG
>NW_023462937.1:10955-16347 GCF_013731165.1 Rhagoletis pomonella | reverse complement strand
TTGGCCCTTTAATTTTTTTAGTGTTCAAGGACCCGGGGTCCTTTACTTCTATGGTCAGACTCAGAGATCGTCTTAGCTTGGTTAGAAAAACCACCCCACTCATGGAAAACATATGTTTCCAACCGCACAGCCCAAATACTTGATTTAGTTGGGCCAGCAACTTGGCGACATGTAGCCAGTGCTGATAACCCCGCCGATCTTGGCACAAGAGGTTGCAAACCCCTGCACCTCGCCACCACCTCACTCTGGTGGAACGGCCCCAGCTGGCTAATAGAATCACAACAATTCTGGCCACAATCCCCCATACGCAACATAATTGCCCCAGAAAGTCGAAAAGTTGAAACCTTTCACACAATATTGGATGACACTGACATCCTAGAACGATTTTCCTCGTTCCCCCGTGCCCTAAGGGTAGTCGCCTATATGTTCAAATTCGTAGAGCGCCTAAAAAATAAGGTGAAGAAAACACCGAATTCTACAGATAACAGGTTAACGCATCAAGACCTACAAAAAGCAAAGGTTTCCCTTGTTGCATATACTCAAACGGGCTATTTCAGCCGCGAAATGTAAATCACCGTTTTTAGCCGCTTTTTTTTGCCAATATAGCCGGTCACCCCAAAAAGTTCTGGCAACACTGATTAGAATGCTATCGTAGAGGAATAGAATGGAGTGGAGTGAATATTCTCTCTCAATAGAATATTCATATTCTCAACATTTGCAACGGAAGGTAGAGTGTTTGAAAATACTCTAATATACTCGTATGTACAATTAAATATACATGTATATAATTTTGTGTGGCGCTGTTACTAGACTGTTGAAGTGAATTAAGTCCACATTAACATTTGAAAATTCTATAATAGTAAATGGGTTTTATTTTAAAATTATTACAAATAAACATAACCTATGCACATACATTAATACATATGTATGTGTATATATCTTAAATTAAAACAACATGAAAGCGAAATATTTATTTAAACTAAAACCAAACAAAAGACCTACAGCACGAATTTATTATTACCCATATAAATACTATGTAAAAAAATTAAATTATGCCGCTATTGCGTTTGATTAACAGCACTTCAGTAAAAAAAGGGCTATGCTTGACATGTAGTACTCTCAAATGCTCGTTTATTTGAATTTAAAAATGCGAAACAGAGAACATCGAAAAGAAAATAAGAGATACTCCGTTACAAAAATGGTAATGAGCATTCCATTCGCCAAATATTATACTCCTGCTCATTCGGATTCTCTTGCAGATATCGTTTGCAAACCTTGTACATGTTTTGAGAGTAAAGAGAACGACCCCAAAAGCAAATGCATTCTCGCAGCTGTGTAATGTGTACGTGTTTGCCAAATATGAATTTTTTATCCAAAATTAATAATAAATTAAAATCGAAATTCACAACTACTGATTTCAGCATATTTTAGAAAATGGGGTCAAAGTCATGCATTTTACAATGATATGATTGTGCAAATCTATTCCAATATTATACCAATACTAGCTGGCCTCGTATGCGCGAGGCTTTGCCACGCGCTGAATGTGTAGATATTAAGTAAGGTGTGATGGACAACTCAACTATAAGAGCAAATGCTATCACACTTTGTAAAATACATTTTGCGCACAGATTACACAGTGTTAAAAAAAGAATAAAGCAGAAATACCTGGGAAGTTATGTTTATTTTCTGGTAGGTCTTTTCGAATAAAAGCAGAATCGAATTATGAAATTTGCCAAACACCCGCAAATTCTTGATTTACGGTTAAAACCCCAGGTTTTCGTATGAACCGAATTTCAGTTTATTGCCGGGGTTAAAAAGAAGAAACTTAGGCCTTTTGAATGATATACATATATGTAAATAAAGAACCCTTTAGGGATCTTTGTGTATTTTCCCAGCAAACACATTTTTACTTTTTTCGCCTTTTTAAATTTTGGTGAGGTTTTTACGCACTATTTTATAAGAAAACCATATTAGTCCTAAATTGATTGTAAAACTAAATTTAATAACGAGTAAAACTAGTGTATACTTTCAAAAATCGGGTGGAAGTCTACTGCGTTATTAAACTTTTTAAGAAATCAAAATTTTAGCAAAAATATTATTTTTGGCTATACAACTCAAAAATCTTTTCTTGACCTTTGTTGGAAATAAAGCAAAACTCAGATGTTGGTATTATTTTCAATTTAAAAGTTAAATAAATCAAATTTTGCGTTATTGCCGTTTGTGTTGAACAGTGTTATAAAACAGGTAACTTTTACTAATTAATTAATTTGTATGAAATAAATTATAAAATATTTTTTTTTTGTCTCAATCGCTTTCTCTTTGTACAAAATAAATATTTATGTATAGCAAATAAAATACGTGCATAAAAAAGCAAATTCTGTTAACAAAAATCTGCGCGTTTTTTAAAAAACAACTTATTGGACTTTGCACTTTTTCTTAGTTTTCTGGGAGGCCATCCTAGTAAAACATGTTTAAAACTTAAAGGTTTTCTTAAAAATAATAATTACCATTAGTCTAAAATCAAAAATGATAGTCACATAAGTTATTTTGACAAAAATCCATAGATATGTGATAGCGTTTTTTTTTTATACAAACAATTCTTATATAGATGCAAATATCGATATAAGTAGGTGTCGATGCTTTTAGCCCGATACTTAGTAGGTATCGATGCAACTTCCAAGTAAAGGTATCGATACTTCCACGGTATCGTTTTATCCCTAGGTGTGGCGAATTGCCCCTCGTCGTCATTATCAAAATTTGGTGCGAGATCTTCGATTGTTAGCTCAATCGCAGCACATAACTCTTGCTTAGTGCCGCTTAGCTGTTGGTCAATATCGTGTGGAGGCTTGCTCCCGCCGGTGAGGTGATCATTTTAAATTCGGCTTAGGAGATTCTTGGCTGAACGGAATGTTTATAAAAGCACAGAAAACTAGAAAACCCTTTCAGAATGGGGAATAAAAATATTTACCTGGGAAATCGGTGACGAATTATACTCTTTTTCAATAAATCACCATTATTTATTTTATGCTCTTTGTTTACAGATTTGTAGTTTTGTCGGATAGCAAATCGTGCTCAAAAAAATGACTAGACAAAATTTATTAGGAACAGGCACAATTGAAACTTTGCTGTTTACAAAAAGAAAATTTATAATTAAACAAAAACGTCATAAACTGGCATTATCAGTAGCTTAAAAGCGCAGTTACACACGGGCGTAAAAACGGAGAACGTGTCAGCTGACACGATCTATCTTATGGGATCTGCGTGTTTACAAAAACTCTCCACCGCAAACTATCAACAGCAAACTTGATATGTTTCTACGTACTTCTACGCTACGCTACGTACACGTTCGTGGGTAACCGCGGTCTAAATCTCAGTCGTAAAACACAATTACGACGCGACGCAAGTCTGATTATTTTTGTGAACAAATCGAATACATTTTGCCGGGTTTTAAACGGAGTCGTACTATAAATCGAGATTTAAATAAATAAATCGTGTTTTATACGGTTTTAAAACTCGGTCAAGTATACGTCTATGAATTATATCCAAAACTAACTAGCTTGATATAGTTTACAACAATGAAACTAATTACCTGTTACTGTTTTTTAGATTTGCCCATATACATATTTATGTAAGTATGTACGTTTGATACTGAATTATTTAAATTGATACAAATTATTACTAATAAAATGAAATAAATAATTATTTGATAATTCAGGATTTATTGGATATTGGAAAATAAGTATATGTACTTACGCAAGTTTTAATTTTGCGAGTGCATAACTTTGCGGGTGCACATTTGCTCGCTCCCCGCGCCGCGACCGCAGAGCACGCGTCCCGCTGCACTACACTAGCGCTGACCTGCTCCCCTCCAACCCTTCTGCGGAAAAACTAGTTTTATGGTTTCCAAACAAAAATTTTAAAAAGCGCAATTAAACCATAATGGTTTTATTTCCATTTCTAGTTGAAAATAAGGTCGTATCGAAATTATGGTTTTATTTCCAATCGCCAAGCGAAATAAAGCCATTATGGCCTTATTGCGTATGGTGTTATTGTATCCCACCTCGCCGCCACAATCATAATGAGGGACGACACGGCCACGTCGGGTACCAACTTATTTGACCGCCTACTCGTCGCAATCCAGAGCAGTCTTTAAACGAAGGAGAACTATTAAAGTTATTTAATCTATATCTATATCCATGCATTTATTACAACCTTCAATTTACATAACAACCCAGTGTTGTTAAGAAACTATGTCTACATTGATTCTGCTCATCATCGTCATTGTGCTAACTCTGTAAAAGTTCACTCCAACCATATGTTATTTATGACATTTGCAGACGCAATTTACAGAAAAACTTTTTTTGTGAAATTTCGTTAAAAATTATGGTAAGAATTAGCTCCTAAACTGATAGTTTGATTAAACCAGAACCAGAGAACCGGGTCCCTTAGAGAGCCGAAACCCGATTCTAAGAGACCCGAAAAACGGTTCAATAAGAACCGAAACTCGATTCCAAAATACCCGAAAAACGATTCCGGAAGAACGGGAACTCGATTCCAAAAGACCGGAAAAACGGTTCCAGAAGAACCCAAACTCGATTTCAAAATACCCGAAAACCCGTACCGCAGAACTGAAACATGATTGATTGATTGATTGATTGATTTATTTAGTAATAATTTAATAATAATTTGATTACTTGTAATTACAGTGATACTATTTACCATAACATTATTTTGAGCTGTCTAAAATATTTTCTCACAAATTCTATACATTTTCTTTTAAATAAGTGTATATTTTTTTCTTTTTTGGTATCTTCATTTAACATATTAAATCTTTTAAAACCTTTATAGAATACATTATTCTGTGATGACGCCTTGCCATGTTTCTGTAGTCTTAAGTCAGTCGAGTTTCTTAACGCATATGGCTGCACTCCTCCAATGTAGATGACCTTCTCCGATATGTAGTCCGGCATTTTACCACTAGTAGTTAGATACACAAACATAAGCGTATTGAGTTCCAATCTTTGCCGCACGTTCAACCATTTTAAGACATCCAGCATATGCTGGACTGATGTGTACTTGTTGCATCTCAATATTATTCGCACAGCTTTATTCTGAAGCTTTTGCATTCTGTCGATTTGCGCATTGTTACAACATGAAAATAGTATTGTTGAACAATATTCGAAATGAGGTTTTAATATCGTATTGTACAGCGTGGCGACGAATAACTGTTACCCAGTTTTTTTTTGAGAAATAAAAGGGTCCTTTATAAATTTTGCGAAAAAAGTATTTTATTGTTAATTTTCCACAGATTTTACTTTAGTTGTATTAGTTAGTTTTTAAATTTTAATCCTTATCTACATTTGCCAGCAGTGTAAACTTTGAGAGAAAAGTT
>NW_023462937.1:0-955 GCF_013731165.1 Rhagoletis pomonella | reverse complement strand
ATCGAATACGCAGGTTCGATCCCTGCTGAAGTCTAGAAAAAAGAAGTGTGATGAGGAGATGTGGTGATCTCCGAAATAGTGCTATAACTTCTACCGCTTAGACTTTTTTGCTTTTTAAATTTTTCCTAATAAACAATCGTGGTACAAAGCTCAAAAAAAATATTAAAAATAAAATGTTAACAAGCCACAATAACATTGACAGAATATTTATTGTTTGAAATACTAGTAGCATATTTAAGTAAGATATTGCATATATAAATATACAGCACATACATATCGTCGTTTAAAGTACAAAACCGCGTATCGTCATTCTCAAAACCGCGTAACTGACATGGCCAAAAATTGGATTTGCTCACACAAGCTCTTAGCTCAATCCTTATCCATTTGTCCTGAAATATACTAGCCAGAAATACGATTTGTTTATAAAAAAGAGGACCATTTTGAAATATGAGTGCTTTTACTCTCTAGGCCTTGCCTGAACTCATTAAAAGTATCGAAAAGAATACTCGATGCTACTCTAAATATCGTTAGGAAATACTCGATTCTACTTGTACTCGAAAGTATTTACTCAGACGAGAAATTTTAGTTCAACGACCGTTTCCAATATAACAACATACAGTGGAGAAAGGCTTATGAAGAGCGGAAAATGCCTTTTGATATCCTCCTATTTGGAAATTGGGTTACCTGAAAGTGCTGAAACAGAAGTCGTTAAGTAATGAGAAAGCTAATCGCTTACTTGTGTTTGATTCTTCTGTTTCAAAACGAATTCCAGACGATGCTGACGAAAATCACACGCTGGCTCCACATACTGCGCTAACTAGGACTTTTGTTTTCCATTTTCAAGCGTTCTTTTAGTTTTAAGCCTAGCAAAATCAAGTGGTTAATCATTTTTTCTTTCAAAAACTACAACACAGACCTATTTTGAATCGGTTTTCCCAAATTTAGCAAACAAGTA
>NW_023462936.1:14240-16347 GCF_013731165.1 Rhagoletis pomonella | reverse complement strand
CGGCTAAAAACGGCTAATTTTTTTTCTGCAAAACAACTAACAAATCGTCTGCCGGCTAAATCGAAATTTTCCGGCTGTTTGTTATCGCAGCCGGCTACATCTAGCCGGAAAACGTCTAAAATGGGAACACTGCTGACCATGGCAAAGACACGAGCGATATCAGCACGTAGAGCGGCAAGCTCTTTTAAAACAGATTGCATATTCGTTTGCTGCGTTTTGTCACTGTTAGCTATGCCCATGTTTTGCTGTTGTGAGAGGCCGATATTAGAATCGGGCTTAGCGCATATAATTACGCTCGTCGAATCCGATTATTAGCACACTCGGCAGCAATGCAATCTCCGCATTCGTCGCTTGTCACGCACAGATTGTTAGAGCCAGGATCAACAACACTATCATCAAGTATAACAGTGGGAGGCGGAGTGCGAAGAGAATTTCTATGGGCAGCAGCACACACTTCGCAGCGAAAAGAGTTTACCAAAAACTCGACATCTGCCTGCACGATATTAACACACTTCCAGTGAAAAAGTTCATTGCACTGCACACATTGAATCTTAGCTTGTTGGGCTCTTTCCACTCTATGCCCACACAAACAAGGCATACTTATGCAAATCAAATTATGTCTATGTACAATAATAACCCTGCAAGAACGTACTGACAAAATTACCACTACACTCACATTCGTTATGTCAGCACTGACCGACAGATTACTTTTCAAATGTGGGCCATTGTGATTGTCAAAAAGAGACAACTGCGTCTGATTATGCTAACCTTATAACTACAGATGCGAGAATGAGAGAACCGATTTACTGACTTTATCAGTACTGACCGACAGTTTACCCATTGACTGTTTGCCATTGTGAATGCCAAAAAGAGACATTCGCCTGTTATTATGCGAACTTCATAACTACATATGCGAGAATGAGAGAGCCGATTTACTGACTTTATCAGTACTGACCGACAGATTGCCCAGTGACTGTTGGCCATTGTGATTACCAAAAAGAGACATTCGGCTGTTATTATGCGAACTTCATAACTACATATGCGAGAATGAGAGAACCGATTTACTGACTTTATCAGTACTGACCGACAGATTATCCATCAAATGATTGTATCTGCAAAAATTTGGCAGAACTGCGAAATTTCTGAACCCACGCGCATTCTTTGTGAAAACTCAGAGGTGAAAAGAAGCATTTATTTAGAAGCGGCATATTAAAAGGAAATAATAATAAAAGATAAGTGTACTATGAAAAACTCCTTAAATAAGGAAAAGAGGATTTTCGAATCCAATGTTAAAAAATATAAAGAATTCGCGGAATGTGTGGGAAGTGTGAAAAAAAGTGAATTTGAAAATAAAATTAAATATATTAAAAGTGATTGTGAAAATAGTGAACTTCTCCCCAGGAAAGGCGTTACATCTGACCCTGTACAGTCTGCGTCGACTGGTTCTGATTTTTTAATCGACTGTGGCACCGAAATTTTGGGTGGTGATGCAGTTGCTGAATCTTTACCATTACGATCCTTGCGTGATCCGTCTGTTGGTGAAAATTCTGAATTAGATTTTGAATTAGTTGAACCTGATACTGAGCCTTTAACTTCAGGATCTTTAGATGATTTAGGTGTTGACTTTGTACAAAAAAGTGTAGAAATTAGGCTATGGGCCATTAGGAACAATGCATCTCAAAATGCATTAGATGATTTGCAGAAAACTTTGCGCAGAATAGGAGTTGAAGGTTTACCGCTTTCCGCAAAAAACTCTCCTAAATACAAGCAGGCAAAAGGTTAGCGTTAGGAATATTCCCAATGGCGAGTTTTTATACATAGCTATACAGAAGTATTTTCTTTCGAACTCATTCGATGTTGAAAATATGAAAGAAGTCTTAATCGATGTGGGTGTTGATGGCTTACAACTCTTTAAGAGTTCGAATAGAGTTTTGCCCATACTTGGAGCGCTTTCAGACTTCCCTAATGTCCCACCATTTATAATCGCTTGTTTTTCCGGTTTTAAAAAGCCGGAAAACATTAATAGTTTTATGGCAGATTTTTGCTCAGAAGTGAAGTTTTTAAGAGAAAATGGGGTTAAAGTTGGTCAAAACCAAACTTTAAAAAA
>NW_023462936.1:0-4240 GCF_013731165.1 Rhagoletis pomonella | reverse complement strand
AAATATTAAAAATAAAATGTTAACAAGCCACAATAACATTGACAAATTAAAATTTAGTTTGCATGTTGCCTGCAGTGGAATTCGAACCCTGACCCTCTCTGGATATCAACAAATTTTGACAAGCATCTTAGCGCACTCAGCCACAGCCCGACATATGTATAAATGCGCTTTCAAATGTTGAATTTCCATCAACACCACCCTGCAGAAAAAAATTATCAATTGATAAAAAATAACCTACTTTTAGTTTGCTTTTTTGCGGGATTTCTATAAAATATATAACTTGTGTTTAGCTACAAAAAGCTATCTTGAAACAAGTGGACAAGTAATGCAGGAGTAAAGCCCGAGATTGTTTTCTTTAAAAGCGTTTCTACTTAAATATCCTGCATTTCGCAAATACTTTTTCGAATTGAGTAAAAATAAAAGGGAGATCGAAATTTCATATTATCATTTTGAAGTTATGTCTGACGGAGTTCGAATATGGGATCACCTACAGCAGAATATAGAAACAAATGTGAACTGTTATAAAATAAATAATGTAAATAAAAATATAAAAATAAAATATTTTGTTTTCCTATTGATATTTTATGTCCGAAAGTAGTTAACTACAAGTTAGTTGCATCAAATGCAGAGGTAACCACCCTTGACTACATCTAATGCAGAGGTAAACCACCCTTGACTATTGCGCGGCCATCGCCATAGAAATATAGTTAGCTTTCGTCAAAGAAAATATACAGATAATACGTGACTTTTAGCTCCTTCCTAATCAACATAATGTTAGCTTATAGTTAGACATGTTTCCTGCAGGGCACAGCACGTGAGTTGTATGCAAGAATGATAAAATACAAGATTGCGCCAATGAGAGAGGATTTTTGAGCGTAATTTTTGCGTGTCGTCATCTTGGTGCAATTGCGAGAGAGAAATGCAAAAATGGATGTATTAACAGTGTTTGCAATTTCATGTAGACCAAAAGGAAGGTTTTCAGGAAAGGGAATTTTTTGACTCGCCATTGTAAAAGGCCATGCAGAGTGCATATTTATATATATGGACGGTAGCCAACCACCATAAACTCCGCAGCTGTTGACTTCACAGCTTTTATTTGATGACTTTTGTATCATTTCCGAGAGGATGCATGAGTGTGGCTTCTTTGGAAATAAATATTCTATGTAAGTGAAACAAAATGTAAGCTGTTTTGTATTAGGTACGTAACAGCGCGATAAGATGCCGCTTGAATTAGCGCCTGGCGACCTTATCACTGGTGCATTACCTCATACCAGCACTAAAAGAATCAGGTACTAACAAAAATAAATAGGTAGTGGAGTTCATGTATCTATTTACTGTAGAAACTGCTTTTGTATGTATGCCATTGCCAGCAAACTAAACCAGCAACTGTCTACATTCACCATGGAAATAGACCCACTACGATTCAACAAGGAAAGGCTAACGTAATGCCATGTAGGTGCTCATAGCTCACACACATAGCACAAAGCCCGATTTGGTGTTTAATGCATCTCCTCGCCGGCAGAACTGCTTCCACTTTTTCGCCCGGTTTGCGTCCGTAGGAAACGAAAAAAAACTTATATCGCACGCTTTCCTTTTGTTTTCACTATTACACTTTGCTTCTGCACACTTCATTTTGCTTTGTAATGTCTCAATAATTGTTTAAAACCACCCAGAAATATTAACGCACAAATATTAAAATTGTTATTTGGTTTGTTCGTATGCTCACAATCAACAATTGCACCAAGATGACGTCACGCACACAGCTGATTCTGCCAAAATCACAAAGAGCGGATTAGTGGTACCGCAATTGGCGCAATCTCTATTTCTCTCAATCGTGAGTTGTATGGATAAGCATCCCTACAAGAATTGTGTGATGGAAACTAACACATTCTCATTTAGTCTACTAACACATTTGCAAATTGTGCGTTGGTTAAAAAGAGACCATTAAATAAAAGGCCATCAAAGACCATAAGTGGGAGGAAGACGGACTTAATCCGGATCAACTGCAATTAATTCCCGAGTTGATCCGGATCAACGCTGCCGTCTGTTTATACTTTAAGACAGCCGTAAAGAAGAAGAAGAGAGCCGAATGTCAGAAATAAAGCGAGAAAGTTGTTTTATTACTTCACCTGTTAAAGGCTGATTCACATACAACTTTCTTTGCTTTGCTTCATAGTTCTTTGCTTTGACATATAAGATCGATGTACGCATATGCATGAGTATGCTCACATAAAAAACGTTTGGAGCAAAGCAAAGCAAAACGGAGCAAAGTCTTGGGCAACTCTCAACTTTTGCCCGCTTTAACAATCAGCTGTCTACATGTATCTTTTCTTGTGCGCTTGCATTTGCAATGACAAAAATAGGGTAAATAGGAATTTTTGTTGCTATTATTAATGCATATTATTATATTGTTATCTATTTTACAGATAAAATATATGGAGGAAAAGGAGAACGCAAAAGCTGTCAAAGCGTTTATTGTAGCATACCTTCTGCGTTTCACGCTTTGTTGTCAAAGTTTGAACTGTAAAGCAAAGCGAGGAAAGTTGTATGTGAATGGTCCTTTCTTGCGCCATTCATGTATAAGTTCAAATTTAGAAGTCTGAGAGTAGGTAAAAGTTTACATATTTTTACATCACTATTCACGTGTTCGCTTCGTCTTCGTTAAAAGCTGTTCGCACGAGGCGATTTTGCGTTCAACTTTTGCTTTCAACTCACGCAGGGTTGCACGAAACAAAAGTTTAATGGAAGTTGAATGAAAGCGATTAGTTGAAATGCCGTTCAAACAAAAGTAGAATGCAAAGTTGAACAATGCAAACGCCTTTTTATGGCGAATATTTTGATATTTTTTTATATTTTGATATTTTTAGCCATTCAATTTTTTTTCGTGCAAGTGAAGCAAGTGATGGTAATGCACAAAATTTTAACTGAAGATAAAACTGAAAACAATATTTTCTGTGTTATATGTTGCGAACAGGAACGGTAACTTTTGTTTGTTTCATGGCATGGCGGAATTATACTAGCTAAAGTAATTAGAGCGAGAATACAGATTTTGACACTACACATTATGTAGGTCAAATCATTAATTTTTCTGTGCGAAATTAATACCAGCTAAAACATTTAATTATTTTAATCTAAAAGGGTTGCAAACGTTAAAAAAAGTGTAAAGTCAGTAAATAAAATGTGAAAACATGACTTTACTTTCGTAAAACAGACTTTTTTATGTACATAAAGGGCTTCTTTTAGCGATTAATTATGGTATTATCGAAATTCCTAAATTAAAAAGCAATCTTTTACTAAATATCTTGCCGATATGCCTTGAGGAGAGATTGCCAAGGTAGTTAGTCTTTATAAAACACTTAATTTTCACTTGAGGTATCAGTATTTTCCAATTCTACACCGATATTATGTATATTCAGAATACTACTGCATCTTTTTGACACTTTTACCAAAAATCCCTGGTAACTTCTTGAAAAGAATACGAATGTTTTTAAAATTAATTTGTATAAAGAATTCACAAAGGTCTATTCTCCCTTGAGCAAAAAATTTCATAACTGCAATCCGTAGATTCTCTCAAAGGTTTGCCTTTTCGCGAAGGCTGTTCATCAATTGTATTTTCAAATCGGCGAGAGTGGCTTTAAAACATAGTCATGGTAACACTACAGGAGATGAAATGTAATCCAAATTGAGGCTGATATTTTTTTGCCATCACATACTTTCATTTTAACGATTTATTACCATTAAAATGGACAATTTACTAAATCCAATTAAAATGCAAGCAAAGTTTGACAGCTGCGGTTTTTGCACAGCGCCACTTTCGGCCGGATAAAATACTGAAATTTAAGCTAAACAATTTTTAGCGACAGAACTGTAATTTTTGGAGAAAACCAAATAGATAGAATCCGGCTGCTGGTCGACACAGTTGGCTTTTTGATTTCGAAAAGAACTCCATCAACAAGAAACGCGATGTTCTAGCATCCTTTTCAAATTGTTTTCCATAATTCTCGTTTTTCTTTGATAAATAATTGCAAAAATACGCGTTTTTTCTTCTAAGAGTTTCATGGAACTTTCGCAAATATCGCTAGAACCAATTTTTTTACAACATGGTTGACAACCGAAGAAAGCTTTTCTGTTTTCGAACATCCAAGTAGCCAAACTTCAAACAACTCGCCTTTTGCAATAGCATGATAACCTAGAAAAAAAAGGCGTGAGTACTAGGTACTCATGAAATTTGATGTGTTTA
>NW_023462935.1:0-16352 GCF_013731165.1 Rhagoletis pomonella | reverse complement strand
ATTTATTAAAAACTTCCGACTCTCTAAAAAGGGCGTTTGTGAGCTAAATCTATTTAAAATATTTTAAAACTATCAACAGCTTACGATTTTGTTCTCAGAGATCGTGCCAACTGAGTATTGGGATTTTCTTTCACAAGTAAAACCAACCTTTCGAGCTTGTGTTTAATATTCACGACGTTAGAACTGCATGAAATTAATAAAAATTGTTTAAAATTTGTGTCTAGCCGCCAGTAAAAAACAAATACAAAATCACACATTTTTCACAATTTTCTAACACTTCGCTACACCACCGAAAGCGAAGTTCTGTTCGACAGAAAATTCGATTCATCGAAAACTTCGACACGGTTGCAGAGCTCATAATTTCACTTTCGATGTTCGATCTTCGATAACCTAAAATTAAAAGTCACTAGTATTTTTAATGAAATCTTGCCAACAGCAGTGTTTTCTGCATACACTGGCATCCAGAACTCTATTGGCTCCCTTCGTAGAATTTAATATTCAAAGTGCTGTCGTCACTGATGTCCAGAAGGTTTTCAAAATTTAATTTGTCATCCCATTAGGTTTACTTTTCGGGTCACATGGAAAACGGGTTTGTTATCCAGCTGCAGACATCCTCGAAGTCAATGTTGGGAAAATACTCGACAATGGGTTTTTCTAAATCTTCCAAGTTAACGCTGGTAATGCGCGTTGACGCTAAGAAAATAATTTTCACAGCCAATTTAACGAAAGCAATTTAAGTGATAAATGATTTAAATTTTTTGAATCTCATATGAAAATTGCTAGTGAAACCGGCTGTTATAAATTTTCTTAGCGTTAACTTCGAAGTTACATACGTCTTTCTGATGACTTTGTTTATTTATGGGGTTTCCATGAAAATTCCTAGAAATTCTAAAATATACATGTCACCAAGAAAAAAAATCTCGACGTGTTAGAAAAAACCAGAGATTTATTTTAATTTCGCAGGCCTCTGTTATCTTCGCAGCGTCATCCAATACGGGTTTTAAATGTAGTGGCGGGATCTTTCAAGTCGCCAGTGAATACCGAGGGATCATACAGTGACTTCTAGTAGCGTTTTCTGTCTCTTGCTTCATCCTAGACATCGCTCCTTTCGTTTTTCCAACCACCGCAAATATCCGCACTCTTGCTCGAACCATTGTTCTGTAGAAATTTGTCGATAGCTTCAAAAATTTCGTCGCTAGTGGCGTAAGTCTGAAGTAGTTCGTTCTTCTTCGATTTGCATTGCGAATGGGTACCTCACTAACACGAGAAGACTGCCTCTAAAATCGTGTTGATTCGCCCTTTGACAGAGTGATTGTTAAGTTCCAAAGAATAAGTAATATATACACGTTCGCGAAGCTGCTGCGCTTGTTACGAGAACAGCGAAAAATCCGAAAATTAATCCGAAAACGGCAAGAAAATTGGAGGAAACGCGGATTAGGTCTACAAAAGTACCGAAAGCGGTTGTGAAAAGGGTATGTTTTCGGCTATTTTTCTGATTCAATTTTGACAAAACGTACTACTACGAACTACGCTTAAGAGCGACATATCCCTTTGCTACAAGCTATTTGTGTTGTGTATGGGGTTTGACGAGCCGCTGAAGGTAATTTTAATAAAAATCAAAATTTTTTGATTTTCTGGCCGTTATGTTGAAGTTGATCAAACCGCTTGCATTGTGTATGGAAAGTCTAAAGAATTTTCCCGCACCACTAGTATACTCTAGTCACTAGCGGCACCCCAGGCATACGCTCGCGGCACCACAGGGTGCCGCGTCACCCACTTTGGGAAGGCCTGCTGTAGAAGACCAAAATCCCATGCACAAGCAGAAGATTACGTTCTGGGAAATTAGTACTGAATATAAATGAATATGGTTTGGGACTCAGTGCATATACATAAGAGACACACCAGCACTTACTTGCAGAAGCGTTGAAATAAAAAAGGAAATGACGAGAAAATTTTCACTCAATAAAGAGGACGATAGGGTGTAGAGATGTTCAACGTGTCCACCACCCAGCTTCTGTGATGGCTTCAACAAGACCCCGCTTTGGTTCAAAAGCCAAAATCAAACTTTGAACTCAATCGATTGGTACATAAATTATGGGCCATTCTGGAGGCGACCTTGTCCGCGCTGTGGAAAATTTCCTAATACATGAGGCACATACTGCAGTCGATGAGTGGCTAAGCTGACTTCGCCGCTACTCTAAGGAAAATGATGTTCAACAATCTTTAGCCATTGGGTTATGTAATAAATAGAAAAAATGTTCTGACTTTATATTAACCCGTATTCATGTTATTACCCAACTACCATGTACCAAAACATTTGCTAGTACCAAGTACATAGTATGTATTAGGCTTGGGGAGCTTTGAACTAAAGAGCGAAAGTACCAGCTCTTTTAATTGAACTAGTTCATTAGTTCGTTCATTAAAGTGAACCCAATTTTCTGTGACAACACTCCAATAAACATGGAAATGTAATTTTAACACATATGGCTTCTCGTTTTTAGTTGTAAGGGCATAAAGAAACAACTGATCGGAATTCGCGCTAATAAGACATTTTATTTCAATGAATTTCCAACATTTTAAATCGTTTAGTGCAATTAGTGTAAAAAAGTAAATGACTTTCGCTTTCAGATGCGAAAGCGAAGCGCAATTTGGTTGCTTTTCGAAGGCGAATTGAACAAAAGAAAATTAAATGCAGGCCTTGACGAATTTCCATAAGCGTTGTTGGTGGCTCTCATGATAATTTGAATCGCCATATGAAAACCAAACATCCTTTCGAGATTTTGAAAAAAGCCGAACGAATGAAGACGGCAGAATTGTGTCGTTATTGCAGAGGACCATCGACATTTAGAAAGAATTTATTTTTGACTTTACGGATTATTTCAATATTTTATATAAATGTGTTATAAAACTTACATTTTGGTTGTTCTGTAACTCAGCTCCTAAATACTACCGAAGCAGTTGAATTAGGTGCTGTAGTTCACCTAATATGAACGTACTAAGACTCAGAAGACCTAGTTCATTGAGCTGAACGAACTAGAAGTGAACTAATCTTTAAAGTGAACTAAAAAATCCAACCCTAGCATGTACATTAAGGCGTATCACGAAAAAAAGATTAGCGTATGTCAGTTTTATTTGAATACTTATGTAGAGAAAAAATTTTGGGTGTACAAAATTTTTTATCCACCCGCAAAAAACCGCAAAATTGTGTTGTTTGCTATAAATTTCTAATGTGATATCCGATTTTTTTAATTTTTATGTCACCGAAAAGGCCTCGCTCAGGACTATAATTGAATAAAGACAAGCCCTTTTTAGTAATGTTGTTTATAGTATACATATAAAAATCTAGGGAGAGTAATTTCAAAATTAGTGAAGGTATAAATTAAGACGGTTTTGAAGGCCAAACCTGTTTAATGGCCAATTATAGTCCTGAGCGAGACATTTTCAGCGACATAAAGATTTAGAAAATCGGATATATAATAAGAAAGTTATAACAAAAAACGCGATTTAGCGGTTGTTAGCGGGTGCCTTAACAACTTTTTTTTTACACCCAAAATTTTCTCTCGACTCAAGTGTTTAAATAAAACTGACACACGCTTAACTTTTTCTTCTTTCATATGTTGTGATACGGCTTAATGTACATGTCATATAATTTTCCTAATAAAAAAAATAAATAAATATCTATGTACATATGTAAGTGTGGATTATCAATAAGGTAAACGCATGAACACCATTAATAACAATATTACATACTTGACAAAGTATTGCATTTGATGGCCTGGGCAAGGTCAAATACTTTATATCCTTTTTCATCTGTCAAAATCATGACTTATTTATTGTAGCGTATTAACGAACCAATAAGAACGTGAAAAGAGTCACAAAACCAACAAGAGTGTCAAACAAATCAATTTAGGGTTGAGAGCACTAAACTCCTCGACAAGTTTATATACACACACACAGTTTGTTTTGATATAATGCCAATTATAGCTATTATGCTTCATCATATTTATTATTGTTTAATGTCAAATACTTACTTTTTTACCAAAAATCACTCTTATTTAGGGGATGCTATCCTTGTCAGCGAACTACAAATACAATTTCGTGACGGTGAGGAGGCTGCAGCAATAAGGGAGAGCTGTTGATCAAACATACATACATACATTAGTACAAAAGCATCCGCTTTCGAAGATGACATCCATATGCACATGCGCATATAAAAATGTATCCCAATTTGTCTAACGACTTCGTATCGACATCGTTTCCGACTCGCTCTGTTGAACAATTTGTTCGCCGGCGACGTTCGACAACGACTCGCCGGCGAACTCGCCGTCGCAAGAAAAGCACCGCAAAAACGATATACAGTGCAATCCGGTTATAATGGACTTCACGGGATCGCGTCAAATTGTCTATTATAACCGAGTGTCCATTTTATCAGAATACAATATTCTTAAATAATAAAGAAATAATGTACATATATAAATACATAATTGGATGCTTTTCATTCAAGGTAAATAAATCACAGATAAGAAAGGAGCGTGTAGCACCGTACACGTGATAGAAGTGAAACTTCTTAAAAAAGGTGGGAGAACCAGTCACTCATGAAATTTGATGTGTAAACAATGTGTACGGCAGGGCAAAGCAATAGGCGATTGAGTTACATACATAGGTTTGCTTAGAAATTAAACATTAATTTCATTTCAATTTATTCCTTTTGCTGGTATATAATTTATTTATTCGTTTTCCGGTAACACCACCTTATATGAATTCGCCCTGCTGGCATCCTTAGGACCGGATTATAATGGAAGTAACTGAACGGAGTGAACTGTCACATAATTATCTATTGTATGTTTAACAAATAAATGCAAATGTTTATAATGCAATCAATAAATCCTTACGAATACTCTGCGATTGTTACGATTCGCCCCGTGCATAATAACCAAGGCACTAAGCAACGTATCTACGCACTTTTGTTTGCAAAATGCATTTATTTAAATTGAAAGAAGACCAATTCTTTTGTTCGGCATTTATTCTTACTCGCTTTCTATCTTACAAGGCGAATTCATATATTCTTATCACGAATTCATATATTCATGTAGTAACAAGAGTATAAAAACATAAAATTATCTTACAAATTATACGCACAACTAGCTTATACCCGCGGGTTTCTCCCCGCGCTTTTATACAAATATGAAAAATAATTTAATGATGTTAGATTTTATTTCTGTGCCCATTTCGTTATAGCTCGTTATTTTTTAAGCCAGTTAAGGTATTTAGGCCGTTTAAAACTATGAAATTATAAAATCTCGTCTGCGCGCTAGGCATACGAAAGATATCAATCCCTCTAAGTTTACGACGCGTGAACGTGTAACCTTCTTGGAGGTGCCACGGCGGGTTCTAATATTTCCAACTCAAATTTAGTAACCTGGCCTTGATAAAATACCACTTCTCATTACTGTAGCAACCCTACAGTGAAAAGCCAAACCAGTTAGAAAAAAATACTAGTTCATTAACTAGTATGTGCCTACCAGTTCGACAATTTCGAAGAACTTAGGCGATCAGCGACATCTGCCTTTGAATTGCCAAAGCCAAAAATAAAACGCAATTAATTGCTTTTCTTACAAATGTCGGCTGTGGCGTCACGTGAAGACTACTGGTTCTGGTTCTGAAATCGCAGGTTCGAGCCCGCTGGTGGTTAAGATTTTTAAAGTTAAATAAATGTAAGTAAAAATAATTTATTCAATTTATAAATACATAACAAATTTGAAAATCTAATTGCATTGCAAAAAAAGATTTAGGAAGAAATGCTTGTTCTATAAAAACCAATAAATTAAACAAAAATATTTTTTTATTAAATTTAAAAATTACAATAACCAGCCTAAACAAAAAAATAAATTTATAAAAATAAAAATAAATAAAAAATAGAAAATAAAAAAATTTTCCCTGCGCCAGGATTTGAACCTGGGACCTCAGGCCTACCACGCGAGTGCTTTGCTCTGTCGGCCATTGTGACCTGGCACACTTATGCTTTTCACGGGGCATGACTTGGCAGACTATCTCATCAACTGGTATGATGCTACTAGTATTTATACTAGTAGATGCTGATGCATAGCCTGACAATTGACATCTCGTAGGACATCGCAATGTTAAAAATACCAGTCGCTAACATTGAAAAAGGTTAGAACGTGAACTAGTTCGGCTGAAACGTAAACCGGTAGAATTCTAGTTCACAACTAGTAGCTTTCCCTGCAGGGAAATGCCTCAAGAGAGCTTTAGATTATAAAGGCTGGTATGCAGCTCTCAAGAAATCGGTCAAGAAAAATTTGACATTATTTCGTGTGTGTGTCCAAGGAGTTTTGACATTTTTGATACTGCACAGCCTGTTGCCTCACTCTTTCCTCAAGAAATAATGGAACGGGCATATATTTCTGTTGCAAACCTGGGTTGCCTTGTGCTCTTTTTTCACAAAAAAATTTAGAAAACCGTAGTAAAAAGCGTAGCAAATTTCTTAAGAACTGCGTACTGTCTGAAGGAAATTTGACCCGAGAAAATTTCTTAGCCATTTCTTGTACGTCATTTTGTATGGAATTTTAGCTTTTCTTGAGAACTGCATACAGGCTTAAGACCGAACCCGGCTCTCCCTTTTCCATTTAATGAAATTTATTCTGTCAGTATTGCACTTATAAAATGAATCTCCATAACAAATTTAATATACTTCGAGAGATTTTCTATCCTTCCAGAGATATGTATTAAGAAGTTTTTAGTATGTATGGGAGGCGACATGCCTCCTTTTTTAATAACTCACATTTTTTCCATGAGCAATTGATACATTTTGTATACACAACACCATACCAAGTTCTAGTGTTCTTCCACAAACACTTCCAGGGATATGTGACAATAAAAAGTAAATTTGCACTGGAAGTGGCACGCCCCTTTTTCTTATAACCCTAATCTTCTTCCATGAATTTAGAATTGATTTCACATACCCCAGTACCAAGTCCCAGTACTCTACCATGAACACCTCTAGAGATAAGCAGTATAAAACAGTAAATTTGTACGGGAGGAACCATGCCCCCTTTTCGAATAACGCAAATTTTTCTCCATGAGTATGGAATTAATTATGTATACACATCTCGGTGCCAAGTTCCAGTCCTCTGCAATAAACACCTCCAGAGATATGCAGCATAGAAAAACCAATTTGCATGGGAGTTGCCACACCACCTTTTCCAATAACTCTCTCCATGAGTATGGTATTAGTTTCACAAACATACATACATATGTATTTCCATACCAAACTTGAGTGCTTTACCCCAAACATGTGAAGAGATATGCAAGATGAAACTTTCAGTCAGTATGGGAGGTGCTACGCCAATTTTCCAAAAACGTCCGTGAATATGAACATGATTGCACACAGTGTTGGAAAACTGTTAATCTGATTATCGATTAACATGTTAATCGCGTTTGACGATTAAAATTAATTAGTCGTAATCAAGTGTACGATTAATGATAACATTTTTTTAATCGTTAATCGCTGGCTGCGATTATAATAATAATAATAGATTGGCGCTTACACATATGTTAGTGTTTGGCCGAGCTTCTCCTCCGATTTGTGGCGTGCGCTTTGATGTTGTCACCCAAAGTGGAGGGACCTACAGTTTTACGCCGACTCCGAACGGCGATTGTACTTTTATGAGAAGCTGTTTTTCATGGCAGAAATACACTCGGAGGTTTGCCATTGAATGCCGAGGGACGACCACTGTTAAGGAAAAACCTTTTTTCTATATTTTTTTGCGATTTTGCTTGACCAGGGCTTGAACCCAGGCGATTACGTTTAATTAATTTAAAACATAAACGTTAATCCAATTAAAAATAAAATCTGATGGATTTGTTTAGTTTGTCCGAGTTTGAAACCAAACACCAGTTATAGTAATTATTTTGTGTTTTACGCTTATAAAAAGCACATAATATAAAAAAATTATAATTATTGTTATTAGGAATACATAAAATGGAAACTTTTACAGACCTAGTTTGTAAAACGTTTGTTGGTATATATCTTAATGAAAATGCACACCAAATTGCTTAAATTGATGAGGAAACCCGACTTAGCCATACCGGATTAACTTGCTTTGTGTGCACAGGGAAATTCCAGCATAACTTAACCTACTTGATCAAATTAAGAGTTAATAATTAAAAATTAATTTTTTAATCGCGGTTACGATTAACTGTTTAGTCAGATTAAAATTAATCATGATTAACTGTAATCAGATTGAATTTAATCGAATTAACTAACTGGTTAAAACATCAGTCGATTAATGCCAACATTGATTTCACATACATATCACTATACAAAGTTTCAGTTCTCTCCCACAAATACTTCCATAGAAATGTATGTAATATGAAAATTCCAATTTGTATGGGAGGAGCCTTGAGTTATCGGACTTACTTTCAGTCTAAGACCATCCTTCCGAAATCCGTAGTAAGTGTACTAAATTTCGTTCTGATCGGAAAACCGGTTAAGGAAGTAGCCTATTTTTCAATCCAGGTCATAAACCATCTTTGAGCAAAATTTCATTTTCATACAGGTGGCAATTCTTAAAAAAGTAGCCTATTTTCCAGTCTAGGTCATAAGCTATCTGTGTGCAAACTTTCATGCAAATAAGTTCAGTCATTTACGCGTATTAATTTAATTAAACTTTCCTAATACGTGATAACTCTTAAAATAGTAGCCTATTTTCCAACATAGGTCATAAGCTATCTCTGTGCGAAATGTCATGCAAATCTGTTCAGTCGTTTCCGCGTATTAATTTAATTAAAACTTTTTTAACAGGTGGCAACTCTTCCAAAAAATTTGCCTATTTTCCACTGTAGGTCATAAGCTATCTGCTTGCAAAATTTCATGCAAATCCGTTCAGACTTTTCCGGGTATTAATTTAATTAAACTTTTTTAGCAGGTTTAAACTCTTAAAAAAAGTAGCCTATTTTTCAACCTAGCTCATAAGCTAACTGTGTGAAAACTTCCATGCAAATCAGTTCACACATTTCCGCGTATTAATTAAATTAAATATTTCTAACAGGTGGCGACTCTTAAAAAAGTAGCCTACTTTCTAACCTAGGTCATAAGCTATCTGCGTGCAAAATTTCATGCAAATCCGTTTAGTCGTTTCCGCGTATTAATTTAATTAAACTTTTTTAACAGGTGGCAACTCTTCCAAAAAAATAGCCTATTTTCCACTGTAGGTCATAAGCTATCTGCTTGCAAAATTTCATGCAAATCCATTCAGTCGTTTCCGCATATTAATTTAATGAAATTTTTTAAACAGGTGGCATCGCTTAAGAAAGCAGCCTATTTTTCAATCTAGGTCATAGCTATCTGTGAGCAAATTTTCATGCAAATCCATTCAGTCGTTGCCGCATATTAAATAAATTGAACTTTTTTAACAGGTGGCAACTCTTAAAAAAATAGCCTATAAACCAATCTGGCCTATAAGCTATCTGCGTACAAAATTTCATGCAAATCCGTTCAGTCGTTTCCGCGTGATGATTTGCCAAACATCCAAAAATACAAACTTTCACATTTATAATATTAGTAAGATTAGTAAGATAAGATTATCACGTTTATGCGTAGTCCAATTCACGAAATCATTTATGAATTTGGGTTAAAACTCAGTGCATAAACTCCATTTCGTGTAGGTATAATTGAAATAATGAAATGGAGTTCGCGCACTCAGTTTCTACTCGAACGCATAAAATGATTTCATGAATTGGTCTACGCATAATGGTAGCAAATGACAACATGAATTACAACAAACACATTATTTTGACATAATGCAAGCCTTAAACGTTGCGACTAGGGATGTCAACCCCGGGATCCCGGGATTTCGGGATCCCGGGATCCCGTCTTTTTTAAGTCCCGAATATCCCGGGATTAGTCGATTTATATCCCGGGATTGCTGGAAACAATTTTCTTGTTAGCCAATTAAATTTTTATCACAAATATCCCGTCTCAAGGGCAAAAACAAGCATTTTTTGCAACATAAGTTGCGCTCAGTAATCGGACTTCTACCACATTGTGGTAGATCTGCCACTTTTTTGTGCATGTACAACATCTACCACACAAGGTCTGAAATCTACCACATATTCGCGTTTTTGAGTAGTTTTATTTTTGATCGATACAGTTTTCTTAATTTTAAGAGCAAAAATTGTCCAACACTAAATACTTACAGCAAAGCCGAATGGGAGGAGAAAATAAACTGTAAAATAGCAAGTTTTCTCAGTAATACATTTTTCTAGAGGAAACGTGGTTTTAGTGTGTTGAATAGCAAAATATATGATTTGTAAAAGGAATTAATTGCGAAAATGTTAAAAAACGGCGATTTTTGTGAAAGTATTAGCAAATTTCAGTGCATCTAAAGTTTCTAAGGCGTTGTTTACTTTAACTTGAGAATTGTCAAAACCGCCAAATCCCAAGTAGAGGTTTCTGGAAAGTGCCACATTTGTTAACATTTTTGCTACATCGTGATGTGATAGAAAGAAAACCTAGCAGCACTCCGCAAGGTTGCAGAAATATCTCAAAATATGTTTGAAAAATATCTTGATATGGAATATCTTGATATAAAGCAGTTCCTTTACACTGTCAAGGAAAAAATTGCCAAAACTCAACGCAATTTTTAGCAACTTCAATCTTGTACTTTATTATACTAAAATTAATTTTTTTTTGTAGATTCTAATTAAAATGTTTGAAATTTAGGTGAAACCTTGCAGAATTTTTAAATTTTTGTACAAGGTTTGATCCAGAACCTACCACATTTCTTTGAAATCTACCACATTTTTTCTAGATTCTACCACACACATTTTTTTTGAAGTCCGATCACTGGTTGCGCTTTACGCGTTTGCAACACCGTTTTAATAAAACAGCTGACTTTATATTTGGCGAAAAATTACGAAAATAAAACTGGCTGAATTTCGGGACAATCCCGGGATTGTATTTTCAGATCGCGAAAATCCCGGGATTGACAAAACCCCGAAAATTGACATCCCTAGTTGCGACCGATCCGTAATCAAGTTGGACGTTTTGCCCACAAATGTTACAATTTTGCGAGCAATCTCATTTTTACAATTTCATAGTTTCGGCTTACATTTATAAAATTCAACAAAAGCACGTAAATATGTACATATTTCGGCTGAGGTATCCATTTTGGGTTATGGCCATAAATGTAGCAACGAGTTCTACAACTTGCCAGAATATCAATTTTTTTTTATCTAACCAAGACACCAATTCATTCTACAGGCCCAAAAATTGGTGCAATCTAGAGAAAAACATCACCACGCTGAACAAACGGTCGCTACGTTTATGGCTTTCTTTAAGAAACGCCGGGGCAACAATTTCAACTGCTCCTGTAATACTACCTTATATGAGTTCGCCTTGCTATAATTCTCACAAAGAAGACACTGCAGTGGTCTGGTAGCCTAAAGCAGAGATCTAGTGAGAGGTCCTTCGAGTGTATCCCACTCCCTCTCTTAGATTTAGTTTGGAGCCACCCGTGTAAATGGCTGTGGAGTTATCTTGGAGGCCCCAGACCGAGTCGTCCTCCCAGTCCTTCCTCGAAGAACTTATTTTAGAGTCCCATCGGTAGTGTTGTGTAGTCTGGGGACCTAAACGTATCGGGGTAGTTGGTTAGAATGTTGGTGTGACCGAATCTGGTGTCTTTCCATTTCCAAAAAGGTCTACGGGCAGAAAGTTTAGGAGTGTTTCCATAGGTTTGGTGGGTGTGGATGGCAGCGCACCTGTGATTAGCATGCATGCCGCCCTTTGAACCTTGGTAAGTTATATCCATCAAACTGTGACACCGTGAATAATATACGGCGTACCACTGCTGTGTAAATCCAGTGAACTATGTGTGGTTTGAGACCCCATTTCTTGGATATAACCGTTTTGCAGGCATAGAGGGCGGCAATGACGTTTTTGGCCCGCCCCTCTACGTAACGTTGCCAGGTTAGTTTTTTGTGCAAGATGCCGCCCAAGTATTTCACTTCATAAGAGAGCGATAGCTCTACGCCGTTCAGGGTAAGAAGTTGAAATGGGGGGATTTTCGTTTTAGGTGTAAAGAGAACCATGACTTTTTAGCCAGGTTGGCGTTCAGTCCGCATTCTCTAGACCAGGTTTCCACGATACTCAAGGCGTTCCGCAACAGTTCTCCCAGAATTTGTGGGTGTTTACCGGTTGTAGTTAGGGCAAGGTCATCGGCATATGCAATAGCGTTGCAGCCAGTGCCCCGTAAGCGTATGAGAAGGGTGTTTACCGTAAGATTCCAGAGGAGTGGTGAGAGTTCTCCTCCTTGAGGAGTGCCCCTGATCTAGCATATCATCGCGAGATGAAGTCCACTCGCCGTTTGGCCTTTGGATGTAACTGGGAGAAAAGGGACTCTTTGATAAGACCTTCCGTAACCGGTTGCCTTCCAAATGTTCCTCAATGTAGGTGTTCTGACCCCCCGGAATGTAGAAATGTAGGATTTTAATGCACTAAAAACTTGGAAAAAAGGCAAAAGGGCATATATTTTATAATTTTGTTATGTACTTCCTTTATGTACAATGTGCATGTCCAATTAAAGATACTATTAAAGAATACATACAGTGATCAAGAAATTATAGCCGAACCACTTTTTGCCAAGTGTTAACGTATTATATTGGTTATTTTTTTTTTTATAAAAATATAGTTCATTCTTAAAAAACACCCGCTTGAATTCAAGTTTCCAAATTTGTGCAATATTAAAAAAAAATCAACAAACTTTCGTACAAATTTCTATCTTTTTCAAAAATTCTAAAAAAAAATCGTAGTTTTTAGCCATTTGAAACTTGTACTTTATTCTATTTACTAGAAATCAATGGGCTACAGAACTGCATACTCAGAATCTAATTAAAAAACTCGAAGTTTTTACAAGAATTTGTTGAATTATTTTTTTTAATTACATACATTTTTAAGGCAGTGGCACTCGATTGGTCCATTTGTACAGATTGGTACATTTTTATATCCGGCTATTGGTACAAAACAAAAAAAGGAACATTTTTCTTTTTGTAGTCAAAATAGTTTCTTAAAGGATTTTTTGGAAAATATCCCCTCTGATGACAGAACAGTTTAAACTTAAAAAATCTACACTGCCGGAACAAAGTATTGGCACAGCAAACTTTTCACAATATATGCAACAAAATTTTATTCTAATATTTTTCCGCTAATTTCGTATAAAAATATGGTCCATTCTACAACAAAAAACAAAATATAATTCCTAAACTTTGTGCAAAACTCGCGAAAATTTTCAAATTTTTAATCAGATTTTTTTAGAATTTTTTTGAGTATGCAGATTAGTAGCCCAATCAATTTTATTAAAATAATGTGCAAGTTTTAAGTAGCTCGGAATTACCGTTGATTTTTGGTAAATTTGTTTCACGTGGTCTCTTCCATACAAACAATTTTTTTCGTAAATACTTTATATGGAAAAAATGCAAAACACCTTCAACAAAAAAAATTCTGAAAAATGAACGCGATTTTTGACTAACTCCGAACTTGCATTTTTTTGGTAGAATTTAATGGGCTGCAAAACTGCATACTCATCTGATTAAGAAGTTGAAAATTTGCTGAATTTTCGCGAGTTTTGCACAAAGTTTAGGAATTATATTTTTATGTTCTTTGTTGTTGAATGAACCATATTTTTATACAAAATTGGCGGGAAAATAGTAGAATAAAAATTATTGCATATATTGTGAAAAAATTGCTGTGCCAATACTTTGTTCCGGCAGTGTACATAAAACTATTAAAAAATTGTATCAACGGAATCATAATAATGAGATTTTTGATGCTGTCTTTTTAACTATTTTCAAAGATTTAATTAAGAAAAACTTGAAAACCTGCTCCAAAACTTTACCGATATAGACTTATAAGGGGTATCACGGGTATCTTTTTCTCACCCTTTTTGTTTCTTTGCAAAAAAACTCATTCACGTCACAATTTTTTTTTTATTCAATACCAACATATCTTAATTCAACATGGAATGACACTCGTTTATCTTACCTCCCTTTTTCATATTTTGAGAAATTAAAAGGGTGAGAAAATGATACCTCATAAGTCTAAATGGTAAGGTTTTGGCTGAGTTATTTAAGTTTTTCTTAAACCAGTCTTTGAAAAAAGTGCAAAAACGGCATCAAAAATCTCATTATTATGATTCCGTAGAATTTTTTTTTTATATTTTTATGAAAACGTTTTAAGCTTAAACTACTCAGTCATCTGAGGTAATTTTTTCAAAAAATATTAAAAAAAAAAATGTTTATTTGATGGAAGTCTTAAAATATAATACATAGATTTATAATTCCAGTGGAAAAACAGTACCGCTTTTTTTTATGGGCAGTGATGCAGTCTACTGTACATAAGTTGGCTATGATAACTCGGCCGTGCTATCATAGTAGCACAATGCCGCAAAGTACATTTTAAAATTTTCAGGCAATAGCCTCATGCGATTATCGATTATATTTTTTGTTGTTTGTGTGAAATATTTTATTTTTATCAGTTTTTTTCTTTTAATCAAAATATGTTGAAATAAAAGTGAAAAAAAAAAAATTTTGCCAGATAGTTTTCTTTATTAAAATGCATGATCTAATCCTACCTGCCACAGGGGCTGATACGACATGATACGCATTAGAATTGAGTCCACAATGGTTCCTGGACTAATACGAGCTCCTCCCCTCTTTCGTCTAGGTGCTGGAGCAGATCAGCCAATGCTGCCTTCAAATGGTGGAGGTTAATTTGTAGGACCCTCACCATTGTCAGACATGCTCATGATCTCGTCGTTCATTGGGTCCTGGCTGTCATCCTGGGGCGAGATCTCGATCCACGGAACTAGCATCGCTGTCCGTGCCTACATGTGACTCCTGGGTCTGAGTCTCCACTTGTACGTCCAGGTTTCCCAGGGGTGGAACTGTTTCACTCTTCCCTTTCATAGAGTCGTTTTGAGAAACAGGGTTGGAAGCCACGGGTTCACTTGTAGTGTCTTCCGTGTTTTGGGAAATGTCCTCATTCCCTTTTTGGGTTTTGAGGGATATGGAGTAAAAGCCGTAGCTTATTACCCGATTGTTTGCTGCGAGGATGGGCAGAGACTCCTCGTTTATCCAAGAGTGATATATCTCCGCTGATCCTTCACCTCGCTGAACTTCACCACTCACGAATCAAGGGTTACTAGTGAGTCGTTGGTGAGCTGGATTATATCCAAGATGCCTTCAAGTTTAGCGGATTCTTCTGGCACCTAGGCCCTGGCACGGCCCCACAAGGAATTTCATCCCTATGATCGGCCGCCAAGTTTGCACCGGGCCACAGTTCACTCAGCATGGCTGTGGCTTCCTTATATAGTTTCACCGACCTTTCGTCGGCACAGGAAACCATTAGAGGCAGGAGAGTTTATGACCTGGGCCTTAGCTAGGCCCCGCGTGCTTGCACCTCGCAGCATAGGAACAAGCCTACCTTGCCACAGCAGTGTAAGCAGTGATGCCCATTGCCCAGTCGGCACCCGCTTAGAGGATACTTCTAGGATCATTTTCGCCAACCGATTGATGGCTCTTTTTATGCTGGAACCCATTTAGTACTACATATCGCACACCGTCTTCAAAAGAGTCACAACTCAAAATTTGGCATTTTTGAAATTATGCGCTAAAAATGTACACAGAGCATTTATTTACCTTTCAGCAAAAGGTGGACCAAATTTTTGTTATTATTTGTTAAAAAAAAACCTAAGGTAAAGTCGCCCTTGCCCATATGATTAGCATGTGCTCCGAAATAGTTTTTTCGTATTTTCTGACGAACGTATTATTTGAGTTGTGACTCTTTTGAAGACGGTGTGCGATATTACAATGTTGCGGACCCCGGCGAAGTTGACCAGTCTCAGTCCGTTATCAGACGTTTCGTAGTGGAGGCTGAATTTTCCGACAGTGCCGCCAAATATGCCTTCCTTGCCCACCTTTGCATTGAAATCGCCAAGCACGATTTTGATGTCATGGCGGGGACAGCGCTCGTATGTGCGCTCCAAGCGCTCATAGAAGAGATCCTTGGACACCTCGTCGTTCTCTCCGTCGGAGCATCGGAGTAGATGAGCGAGATGTTGAAGAATCTCGCTTTGATGCTAGACGTTCTCCCACCACAAATCCAACACTGAATTTGCGCTCTTTTACGTTGCAACTATAGTAGACATCGCAAGGCTTCGCGCTTACCTTGCTTTGCCCCGTCCATCGCATTTCTTGGATGGTCGTGACGTCAGCCATAGTGTTCCCGAGGGCATCAACTAGCCGGGAAGAGGCGCCTTTCCTATTAAGGGTCCAGATTA
>NW_023462934.1:0-16361 GCF_013731165.1 Rhagoletis pomonella | reverse complement strand
AAAATCGATTCTCCTCTTCCAGTTAGAAAATGTTATATAAAAAAAAAACTAGTTGAAAAAGTTTATATAAAAATATTTGAAACGCCTGCCTGCGTCAGCAATGGTCATTTTACTCTAAGAACAGTGGTGTACTTACTTAATAAGTATTCAGGTACCTGTCCTAAATGCAAGCTGTGGGACTGCTGATTGATATCTTCTCGTGGTGTAAACTAAATATAAACTAATAGGGGCACAGTTTCTCAAACAATTTTAATCGATCAGAATAGCTTTAGATTAGATTTTGTAAGACATATCGGAGAACTGAAACAAGAAAAATGTCGGCTTAGTGGTTTGATTTATTTTTGTTATTCACTACATATTTCGTAAAACAGGCCGCTTGGATGACAACCGCCGATGCTGCATAAAACCAATTGGAAACATTTATAACTTCAAATTTGGAGTTAACATCTTGGTGTTGGGTTTACTTAGCCCTTTCTTTTTCCATTAAGCTCGCCTAATATGGACACAGCAAAGCAATTTTTACACAAGTGGCTGAGCCCGAGTCGTAGCTGTTGCGTTTTAGGCTTTAAATGGGCAAGCGAGAAATACATCAGTACATTATTGCCATCCATATTTTCTTCTTAACGCCTTGAAGCGGGGGTACTTTATTTTATTGTGTATTCCATATCAAGGCATATCAAAATTTATTGCCACAAATCAAAAATTTTTCAAAAACAAAACACAGCCAATTAGGCACATTTTTGCCAGAATTCTGCCGGTGTGTATTTCGTTGCAATGAATCTGTTCGGTTAGCAATTAGCTAAATGCGGACAAGTGATGCTGTAGCAATACTGGCAATTTATTAAACTTCGTTATGGTTTTCATGTTGCATGTATGTATTTGTTTAGACGTGTACATATATAAATGCAAGCGTTTGTGAGTATGTGCGTGCATGTGCTAAATAAATAACACAGACGTTTTTATCTCTTAGCTAACTATGCGCTTGGTGAAGTGTGAAGACAAGTGGAAACGCCTAAATTTATGCTGCTTACTAAGTGCTTGCGTAGAATAGTAAAAGGAAATTGCTCAAATTGCATGCCGAGAGGAAACATGGAAAAGTGGTGGGATTCTAGAAATTTCTATGCTAAATTTTTATCGCTAAAAATCTCTAAATTAATAAAACATATGGTCCTAAAAATAACGCAATAAAAAGAAGAGTGTCAATGCAAAATCCTAAGCAATTTTATAATGCACTTATTTTTCAAGAAATATTTAGGTAAGTCAAGTGGACATTTTCCCAAGTGTTGCTTTTTTAATGCCAGTACAGGACATTTGACAAATACAGGACGTTCTTGCAGGGCTGCTATTTCTTATTTATGCTTATATGTATGAGCATGTAAAGACACTTGGTGTTGATGTAGCACACCGATAGCAGCTTGTCATAGTTACTGCTTGCTAGTTACAGCCGTCAGTGGTGACTATCGCAACACAAACAATTAGTTGTAGTCAGTCACTGCCGCTGACAATGTTGGCCATGTTACAACATACATATGTATGTACATATGTATTTAGTTGCCTACATTCACTCAAGCACGCAAATGCTTGTAAAGCTTTTACTATTTGCATACATACATATGTACTATTTTGTGTTGTTGTGTTGAGTTGCCAACAGCGATGCACGTCATCAAAACAACGAAAATGTTCACTGCTCTCCAGCAGCTCAGCCGGTTTCTGGGTTATGGCTGCCAGCCGCTGTGCCATGTCTTGTCAGAACTGTTTTTGTTGTCATGCTGGGGCACATGCAACATATATATATATATATATGTATATATATTGGCATAGAATTCGGCATGTAGTAATTCCGCAGCTGCATTGCAAATGCATTTATGCATGTATTTAATGAGGTTGTATGTGTGCGCTGATTGTTGTCATTATGGTTATTGCTCTACAAAATAGTTAATACAATAATTTACATATAAAGTACTATCTGGTAAGATCTATGCACTAGCCTTGGCGAGAGGGCATATTTATTGCGAGAAGTGCGTGTGTTACATTAAAATGCCCCACTGGTAAAAATTGCATCTCGGTTCTACTATTATCTATCTATTCAGGAAATTAGTAAAACTTCATAGAAGCAAGATTAGCAGACTATGGAAAGAGCTCCAGAATCAATAAAAGACTTAATACAAGGGCAGGGAGTTCCATCCGGATTTATGACTGTGCGAATAAGCCAAGCCGCACGAGTATGCAGATAGCTCCATCCCTACCAAATACTCGTTATATCAGTATATTAGACTAGTCTTTTTAAAATATTTGCTATTAATGAAGTAAGTTAGTCTCTATCTATCTATATTTTAAGACCTCTTAAATTAGCAATTGCTTAAAGTATTGAAAAATATAAGAGAAACCCAAAGATGCTGTAGGCTGTTTGTCCCACGGTCCCCAGCGAGAGTAAAAAAGTACAAACATTAAATGCACTGAATACACAAAAACTATCAAAATTTTAGTCGTTAAGTACCCACTTTGATAGAATATCAGCCGATTCTGTTAAATTCTTTTTCATCCTTTCAATTTGCTAAAATACCAATACGTTTTTTTTTTACAAAATTCCGCTAGGCGTTCCGTTCTGGCAAAAAAACTTAATAGTCACTTTATATATATAGGAAGTATATAAATCGCAAGAAAAAATCGCAAATAGCATGAATCCTTAAAACATAAAACCGAATTTCAATAAATTTTAGTACATACATATAGTATAAATAAGCTTCTGATTTTCCCAAATCTCGGAAACAGTTATTTCAAAGACAGCTGCCAAGTAACAGTTTGGTTTTTTTTTATATACAAAAAATGTATATCTCTACAAATTATTTGCATTCGTCCTTTTACTTGTTAACTTCAAAATCCCGTCCGTTTTCTGTCATTCATCATTTGTCCAACTTATTCCTACTCACATCAATTTCTGATTGCGCTCCATATTTTGTCATATATATACTTACGAGTATTATAATCATGTCGTAAGTATTATGTACATATACATATATTTACGTATAAATATGTATATGGCAGGCAATACAATAAGCTCCGTCATACATTGTTTGTACTCACAGCAGATGTGATGTGAGATTGCGTACACTGAGGCCAGTAAAATTCTCATTACAACTTGAATGACTACAACACTGACACACTTTAGGGACATTAAGTTCCTGTCTTGTTAGTTATGCTATCATATGTAGCGTTTATGTGTTGACTTGATATATTCAGGTCCATTGTTCATCAATCATCAAACTCGAACCCGCACCCGCACCCGCACCCGCTCACACACTGCAATTTGACGCAAGGGCGCTAATAAGAGATTTGATTGGCATTTTTGCTGCTTGTGTTGGACATATAGTGGATGCCTAAAATGCATAAATATTTGTAAAATTTACATACATGTAAATGAGAAGTATCCTAGCTGATTGAAGTTGCAAGTGAGCAAAAACCTTTTCCTGATTAAAAATCTGAACTTTGAGCTCAACTTACTTATTTCGAAAAAAAAGTACTCCAAAGTTATTGACACGCAGAAAATTCTAATTTAGTAACTTTTAGGTGGGCAACACCGGAACTCTTCGCTTTGATAATATTTTTTTTGCATTTATTTGCATATTTTGTAGGCCAAAAATGGTTTTAGGGGCGAAAACATTTGCAACTAACGGAGCGGTAAGGAACATCAAACATCATGAACGCACAAAAATGCTGGCCAAAATTGTTTCAGATGGCCAATTCAAGCACTCTCTTCCTCATCGGTTAGATCGCAATATTTGTTAGTACTATTCCAAAGAGACTTTCAAAGAAAGATGGGTCAATGCTGTCACCGCTCCAAACTGTCACTCTCTGGGAATGCCGAGATGAAAATTCGCCTCGTCACAAAAGATGATTATTCGAGAAATGTCGTTGTTCATTAAATTTGCATTTCATTTCGCGGTAATATGACCACGGAGATAAACCGCTATATAGGTCATCATAGTTATATATTGTTTTAACCCTTGTGTGCCCCAGCGGATACCCGTATACCCATCGACACTTATTGTATCAAATACCTTGTTTTTAGAAACATGAGCGCTATTTGGAAATTTTTCTACAGACAAAAGTAAACTGTGATTTGCAATGTGTGCCAGAAAGAGCTTTTCCTGGAAAGTGAAGCGTAAAAAAAAACAAGGGCTGGTTGCTTGCTGGTATGATGCAGTGTGAAGTGGCACTGGTCACAAAAACCTTGATATTAATTTATTTGGTTTTTGCTGAAGAAATATTACAATATTGAGTTGCATGAGGCTGAGTGCTGGCTTAAGCCATATACGTTCCACTGGCTTTCACATACCAGATGTTTCAAAACTGCTCCGAACTGACACCGAGTGAGGATCTGGAGTATATATATAGAAAGTAATTCTTTCTTGAGAAATATGCCACGGAATTTCAAGCCTAGTTATTTGTAATTCTTAAAAAAAAGAGGTGAAGAGGTAGGAGTTAACGAGCACGCTGTAGCAACTAAACTACATTCAACGGCCAACATTGGCCAGCCTCCTAACTAACTATGTACTTCCAAACATACATACCATATTCGGCAATGCAAGTCTCTGCTAAATTAATTACGTTGGAAAACATAACCAGCTTGTAATGAAACATCCGAGAGAAGCCTCAGACTAAATATTTCTCTAATATTCGAACACTTGCGAAGCACAGTTTTGATTTGTTGAACTACACACATTAACCAACTCAACAGTAAATACGCACTTTTCTACCAAGTTTGTTTTATTGCTCTTAAATACAGTACGCCTATAGCAGAAAAATATTCTCAAACACATTGCAGCTTCCCAAAATAGCTGCCTTTTTTCCTCCTACCTTCTACTGCTAATGTCTTGTAAAAAAATAACTCGACCGTATTAGGCGCAAATGTATTCAACTTCAGCTAAGCCAATAAACTTAATTGCTTCAGCATTGCATCATTTATTATAAGTAAGCATACATACATACTACCTAACTGCTCTAAGTTCATATGTTCTGCTTTCCACCTAATCTTTTGCCTCCATACTTGCTTTACTGCTATGCTTTATTTCTTATTCTTATCCTAACTGAATTGCTCACTCTGCACGCTACAGAGTTTTGCAATAATTGTCACCACTTATGATCCATAAATAATTCCAAGCGATTTAATGTAAATATGGACTAGCGCCTTTCAGCTCTACTATTTAGCAGCAGGAAAGAAGGGGGCAAAAGTTTCAACGCTTTGCGGGTGGGGGCACAAGTATGGGAAACAGTCGGCAAATGAATTTAGATGTTTTGTAAGAATACCGAGTCATATATACTATACATAAGCTAGTAGTAAGGGTGTTGTTGAGAAAGAGATATTAGTTGAATTTATCTTCAGATTTTTGGAATTTGTGGCCTACAATTATAAGCAAAATACAGATGTTTGTAGCCGAATCGGAATCAAAATAAATTAAGGCACATTAAATGTGAAATGGCGTCGCATTTGTACAAGTGTAAAGATGTATTTGTTGTTTTTCAACTAAGTAAGTACAGCATTTCGAATTGCTTTCATATTGTTGCCTTGGCGTCACTTTGGTATTCTGGTTAGTTAAATTGTGATTCGCATTCGGATAACTCGTTGCTTTTGTGTCGCTTGAAGCCGCTGATTATGGGAAATTTTTGGTATTTTTGTGGGAGTTTGAGCTAAGGATTTTCCTTTTTAGAAAGAAGCTATTTCTATTAGTCGAAATAAGGTCGACTCTAAAGTTAGTTGCAACTTTTTTCACAGATAATTGCATTGAACCTTAAGTCAAAAACGTGCCACTAACTTGAGAGTCCACTTTATTTTGACTATGAATAAGCCTCAAAGGTTCTAAAACACAAACATAGGATTTTATTTGAGCTTTAATATCGACTTTAATAGCCTAAGTGTATATTTTTATTACATAACCCTTAAAATTTTTCTCAGATGTGCCTCATAAAATTCGATGATAACATTTGCTTCTTATTCATACAGCATATTTTCATTTAACTTCATATGGCGTTTGTATTTTATGTCCTTGCATACACATGTGTGTTCTCGCATGTTTGAATATAATATATGCGAATATAAATATGTACTCGTATACATATATATCATTCTCATGTTATCATTCTCATGTTCATTTCATTTGCCGTCAATTTTCTTTGTTCATATTACATAAGTAAACAATTTATCTTACTTTCGACTTAATTGCCAGCCACAAGTTCGCAATTTTCTGCGAATATGTTACAACATTACCGCAAATAAAATAAAACACCACTTGAAAAGGGAAGTGAAACTGAAGCCGCAAAGCGATCAGATTAAATGCCTTTTGTAATGAAATACATAAAGATACAAGCCATTTGGAATGGAAAGACGTGAATGCGAAAATGTGTCACAAGCGGCAATAATGAGAAATATTTGAAAAATTTAATGGAGTAGTAATAGCGTATTCAATTATTTACAAAAACTGCCTCTAAATTTTTAAACTCAGAAACAAATTTATAAGATATATGCCTTTAATTTTTCGCGTTTAGATAACGCTTACAGTTTGTCAGAAATAAAAGCCAAAAATTTAATAAAACTAATAAAAAGCGGCCGCTGTGGTGTGCGGTTCCACTCCGCAGGGCAAAATATTGTATTAAGGTTTTTTGTTAACAGTGGTTGCCCCTCGGCAGGCAATGGCAAACCTCCGAGTGTGTTTCAGCCATGAAAAACAGCTTCTCATAAAAATACAATCGCCGTTCGGAGTCGGCGTAAAACTGTAGGTCCCTCCCCTTTGTGTGACAACATCAAACCGCACGCCACGAATCGGAGGAGAAGCTCGGCCAAACACTAACATACGTGTAAGCGCAAATCTATACTAATATAATATAATTAAGTATGGTTTTCATTTAAAAGACAATTAAATGGAATAAGTTCAAAGTTATTTGGATTAAAAGTAAAGCAAACATTAGCAGGGCAATTCTTGCTAAGATAGTAAAAATTTGTTTTTGGTTGTTTGTGTTTCTGACAGGGTAGGAGTATGATGTATTGTGGAACGATTTTCCGTCATCCGTCATGATGGCAAGATAGTTCGAAGTCTCTCTCACGAGAGGTGAAAAGCTTTTTTGACAGCAAGTACTTGTATATCTATCATTTAGCTCGCGTCGCTCCTACAGTCGCGATGGCAAAAACCAGACGTGCCGCTATTTGAGAGATCCAAGTTCAAGTCCTTGGGCAGCCGTTTCTAACCGACTTCAAAAAAGCAGGAGGTTGCCAATTCGTCATAGTATATATATTTTTTCATGTACCGCATAACTTTGGATCACTTTAACCGATTTCTATAATACTTTTTTAAGGGAAATGTGGTGCCTCAGAGGTGGTTCCATACCAATTTAGTATGGCGATTTAGTTAGGCGATCATTGGATCATTAAGAAGTTAACGGCACTCTTAAATATGTATTTGGTCGCTGTTATGCAGAAATTTAGTTTGGCAAACTGCGTGCAATTGTTGTTGCACCAAGCTCGGAGAGAGCGAGTTTGGCGACTCTCACAGCAAACTAATTTTGTTGGGCCAAACTGCAGTAAAACTGGTATTTCCATATTCAAAAATTGTATGTTATTGTTGTTATGCACATAAATTGCAGTGATACTAAAAGACAGAGAACTGAATTTATGCCGTAGGAGCTTCAAAGTTTAGGGCAGTCTTAATTGCCTATACAATATTATAAAAATTAATAATTTTGGCACGATATGCACATCTATAATATTCAATTCGTATTGGTAATAACCATAATAACCACAACCAATGTGCAACCCTGTGCCAAACTCAACGTAACCACCTCGGAGCAAACTAAGCAGCCGCCATTTAATATGCCCAAGAAAAGTTTTTCTGCATACCACCGACCTATGATAATTGAAAAGAAGAACAATTCTTCGCTATTTAGTTCTAAATCTATGTTTACGCGTTTTTTTCGCCGAAGTTTTTTTACGCGTCTTTTTTCGCCGTCAAAACACTTGCGCGCCTTTATTTGTGTCTAAAGACAATTTCTTTCTGTTTCGTTATTTAGTTGAGTTACTCGCTTTTTCCTTTTTAATTTAATCTGTTTTTTTTTGTTAAATTAATTTTCTTTTAATTAGATTTTATAGTTTTAAAAAGGAAGATATATTTCTGATTTCATTTAATTTGTAAGATCTTATTTTTTATGTTATTTTTTAAATTTATTTAATAAAAATATTTACTTTTCAAGTTTTATTTTCTTCTTTTTTGAGCGCAATAAAACAAAATTTTGAAAAAAAAGTGGACTGCCACCTTTTCACCTTTGGATAGCGATATAAAGAAATTCATATTTTTGCTGAAAACAAATTTACCTTTTTCAAAATAATTAATAATAATAATCACAGATTGGCGGTTACACATATGCTATTGTTTGGCCGAGCTTCTCCTCCGACTTGTGGCGTGCGCCTTGATGTTGACACACAAAGCGGAGGGACCTACAATTTAACGCCGACTCCGAACGGCGATTGTATTTTTATGAGAAGCTGTTTTTCATGGCTGAAATACAGTCGGAGGTTTGCCATTGCCTGCCGAGGGACGACCGCTGTTAAGGGCTTGAACCCAAGTGAATGAGTGAAAGGGCGCACTGCTTACCACTACACCACAGCGGCCAAATTAATTGAATTAAAAAAAGATCCCAAAATAATCTTTTCCAAAAAATATATATACTTTTTTGATGTCTGTTGATTTTTTTAAATTTTCGTGAATTTTCATTTCTTAAGAAAATCGATTTTTCTAATTTTATTACTTATGATAGAATATTATCAAATAATAAAGCTTCTATAACAAAAAACACACTAGTTACCATGGCCTCCAGGGCTTTTTTAATATTTTTTATTTAAAATAACTTTTCCTAAAATACGTAAATTTTTTGTTTTTCATTCAAGTTGGGAAAATATTAGATACTTTCCAACTTTTAGTATTTGTGTTATCAAATATATTTCTTATTGTAAATTGTAAGCTAAAACAAAAAAAAAAAAACAACAATATTCTTATAGATTACTGAACATCCCTTCATTTTATTGTGTTTACTTTTCGAACATCGAGTAGTACCTTTCTCTTCACCATAACAGCCATTTTTACTATTACTTGGAAAGTGAAAAGAGTGATAAATAATGTAAATGCTTTTATACGTTTCTTAACATCCCCGCCAAATTTCATGTGAAAATTCGTTATAGTTTTGATAAAAGACCCAAAAAGCGATGTACTGGACAGTCAACGCGATATATTTTTTTAGTTTTATTGCCTTTTAAGAAAATTAGCAAGTATACAAATTTTCGAAATTTTCGCCATTTCAATTTAAAAGCTAAAATTCAGTTCATAAACTCATTGGTTTAAAGCCACCATATTCCCATTTGACTGCTGCATGTCATTTTATTTAGCTACGCATTTGTTTAGCTTCATATTTGTGAGGAAAAAAATGTGCCTTGTACTAAATGGCGAAATCCATTATTAAAACCAGAATGGCACTAAATCATTCTGAAATATTCGTTTTCCCCATTTTATTGCCATCTTTATTGTGCCGTGCCGCTCGTGTATGGCTTCGTGTATTGCCAACTACTACAACGGCCAGAAATAATTCAAATTTTAAATAGCCACACTTAAAGCTGTCATTAAATTTCGCAATGCTGCAGCCAGTAGCGCCATGCATAGTCACACCACATCGCACTACAACAACAAGAATAGACAAAACAAGCAGCACACACATGAGGACACACACACACACAAATAATGGTGGCTCGCATACAAATACAAGGACATTAGCCGTGTAATGCTTGGTCGGTCCGTACGTCCTGCTTTCATGTTTGTCCGTCCAATCTGGCTGCTAAATGCCGGTTGTTGTGCAGCTGTGCGCAGCTGAAGGTGCATTTTGATAAATGCATGTACATATGTGATGTGTGCGTGTGTGTGTGTGTGTGTGTGTGTGACTTTGTGAGCGAGTGAGTGTCGCTTGGCGCGTTGGCGGCCGTGCCAAGTTTGCCTGCCACTGACAGTGCTCGTTGTTGTGCAATGACTTTCGCTCCAAAACCGACGGAAATGATAAATAGGACAGACTTGGCAAACGAACGAGCAGCCAGTAAACCGATCGACCAACCCAACAACCGACCGACCTACCGACCGACCGACCGACCGACCGACCTAGTGAAAGAATAAGCAACAGCTGTTGTTGCAGCAATTTGGCGTTGCTGTTGCCTTTATTATGGTTGTTGTTGTTATTGTTATTGTAAGCGCAGTTGCTGACTTTCCAATTGTTGTCGTTGTCGCTGCCGCTGCCCCCCTGCCGCTACTATTGCTGTTTTTGTTGCTTGTTGTTCTTTATCAAAGTGGGTCATTTGGCTGCGCTGCACAAAACTTTGCTACCAAGCCAGACCCACACACACACACATTGAAAATATATAGCTTGCGTGTATGTGTGCGTGCAAATAAATGTGGCATTGTGCCACAACGACATCACTGCCGCCAATTGCTATACACCCTCGCACACACACACAAACACACACATGCGCGCACAGATGCAAGCCAAACGGCCACAATTGGAGCAGGGCTGGAGCTGGAACTATGGAGCTGGAACTGTGGAGCTGCACTTGAGCATGGCGAATGAGTTGTTTTCGAGTATCGATTGGCATTGTGTTTGTGATTGCAGTGCGGCTGCCAACAACGAAAACGCCAGCACCACATTGTATACCCAACCGCCACTTTGACTCCGACTACACCGAACGTCGTCTACTGGGGCGAATACTAAAAACACAGGACGTTCTTGAAATGACTTTAACCGACTCGGATTTATTTTTATTCCGACGCTTCGAAGCTGCATCCATTTTCAGGCGTTTGTTTTCAACATTGTTTATTATGGCTTTCATTGACGATGTTGATGTTGTTGTTGTAGACAATTTTGGCTTTTACTTTTCACATCCTTACTCCTCGCTCGTTGCCTACGTCATCACTCATGGCAACGTCTGTCTCATTTGTGTTGATATTTATTGTGTGAAATTCAATCCAACTTTACCACGTTTCACTTCACTTGCATTTGTTTGGCTTGCAGTGGTAAGCTGCCACTGAAGCTGGCGCTGGAGCTGGAGCTGGAGCTGGAGCTGGCGCTGTAGTTGGTGTTACAGCTGCTATTGCTGTTGTTTATATTTGTGCTGGTTAAATACTGGTTAAAGTATCTTCATGCAATCCATCAAAGCTCTGCTTCCCCACCGCCCACCCGCGACTACCTGCCAACTTTAGAAGTACTTTTATTGTTGTAGTGGAGTGCTTCTAACTAAAATCAAACCATTATTTCAGGGTTTTTAAGGATTACGCTTATTTGGCCAAAGCGAGCTCTTCAATTTTACAGCAAAATTTTGTTGCATAGGCAACGCTTCGAAGTTTTACTAGCCTAAAAAATACGGCTAACTTATAGGTATACCAATAACAATTAACACACGAGCAGCAAGTTAAATTTCGAGCCCAACTACAACAGATACAGTGGGAAGCAGAAATGAGTACATGACAATTTTTTTTTTTTTTTTTCATAAAACTATAGTTCATTCTTTATCCAAAACCATAAAAATTAAACTTTTAAACATTATACAGAGCTTAGAAAAATTTTAAAAACTTTCTTAAAAATTTTGAATTTTTAATCTGGTTTTCTATAAATTTTTTTGAATATGCAGTTTTAGTCCAAGAATTTTAGTTCAATAAAATGCAAGTTTTAAGCGGCTGCAGAATTGCGTTGACTTCTTTATTTTATTTTGTTTTATTTTTTTTGCTGACGGATGTTTGAAATTTTTCCATAAAAGCATGAATTACTTATGGTAGAAAATGTGCAAGACCGTTTGCAAATAAAGTTAAAAAAATCAACGTCGGTTTTTATAAATTGCACTTGTTATATGAAAAAAACGCGCAAAAACGTCAATAAAAAATAATATAAAAATCAATGGGATTTTATTAAATAAATAAATAAATAAAATCTAATGGGCTACAAAACTGCATACTCAAAAAAATATTAAAACATCAGATTAAAAAGCTCAAAATTTTTATTAAAATTTGTTCAATATTTCTAAGCTCTGTATAAAGTTTGAAAGTTTCATTTATATGGTTTCGTTTACAGCATGAACCATATTTTTGTAGCAAAAAAATTTTGCTTTAAAAACCTTGCACATATTTAACAAAAAACACCATGCACTCAACTCTGCTCCCCACTGTATATGCAACAGCCACTGAGAGCAATAAGAGCTTCGAGCAATTGCTGCATTCGTTACTCGAAAATTTCTAAATACTCCTACAAATGGCAGGCAGTGCGTGTCGTCTAGCTGGCAACAGGCGCTACTGCGTGCATCGTCTATTCAGCTGCGTGTAAATAAATGAAAGAGAACTTAATTTGTTTTGCATTTGCCGTGCCAACTACTTTTTTTTTGTTTTCAATTTTTGCTATTTTTGTTTAATTTATTTTGTCTTTCCGATTAAAGTTTCTTTCTCCCCTTTCTTAGGCTTTTACTTGGCATGTTTTCATTTCTCTTTTTGGCTCGCTTCAACAATAGTGCCAGTGACATTGTTTGTCTCCTTAATTTAGTTGCCTCGAATAAAGTTTGATTTTCCTACAAAAAACAAAAACAGACTAACAACAAGCGTTCAAGCAGCAACAACAATGCCCAATAGTTTGGCGAATGCATTGTTTTGGGTGAAATTTAATTTCGAACATTTTCTTAAGTTTTTCATTCTATCCACTTTGTTTATTTTTTGTCTTGAATGTCTGCTCTTTGCAACGCATCCTTTCGTTGTTTAAACTACTATATACTTTCCCACTTTTGTTAGTAGCTTCAAAATTAATTGAATTACTTGGACCACATCAACTGCAGCTGTCGGAAATGGAGTGACTATGAATAGCTATGATAGGGATGTCCGGTTTTTCTTTGTAATGTTTACGGTAGTGCATTTAAAATCTAATCAAGTTAACCTGAAAAATAACAGAGATGTACAAAAAAAAGTTTCTGCATATTAAACCAAACCTTTATATTCGACGCAATGAAATGGGATAATTTATAATAGATCAAGGACCAAGTGAAGAAAAAAAATATTTTTCATTTATTATTTATTTGAGCTTGAGCTCACTCCATCAGTACAATAATTGAGTCTGAGCTTAAGCTCACTTTTTATGTATGAGAGCCAGTGGCTCAATGTGGGTAGAATAGTACTACTTTAGAGCCAAGTTAAATACCCCTTCGGAGACGTTTGGACTACAAGCTCGAGATTTGACTGCAAGATTGTAAGAAATGCTTGTTGTTATTTGTTAGCTTCCGGCAGGTTCGGGTTCGGATGCCGTCGGAGGCAACATGTAATATCAATTATTATTATTTTTTTGTTTTTGGTTTTTCTTATTTACGAAACATTATCTGTGAAGTGAAGAATTAAGTCAAACGACGAAGAAACTTGTTATTTGCTAACCTTCAGATGGTTTTAGGCTCAAATTCTATCAGAGGCAACTTGTTGAAATTATAATACAAATTTTTGTTTTGTGTCTCCGCACAATAAAAAAGCATCTGTGTAGTGCAGAACATTAGCGTATTCAAACGATAAAATCTGCAAACAAAAATTTGTTTAATTTAAACAGAAAGGTGGTTAGTATAATCAAATTATTGTTGAAAATATCAAACATGGCATTGCTAATATAAAACAAAAAGCATTTTGATTCCTTTTCAAGTTTGATTTTGGTATTGTTTATAAATTTTTGGTTGATTTTTTTCTGGTTGATTTTTTTCTCAGTGTACATACATACGTTGCTCTGAATGCATTCCCATCTGCGTCATTCTTCCTTAAAAGTCCATTCCGATATCTTTACTATACAATTTTAGTATTGTAATCAACGATAGTGAAATCGATAGAAACCGGTATATATAATCAGTTTATTCAGGATTATAGAAACCAAAAAAAAAATTAATTTTAACAAAAAAAATTTAAAAATTAATAATGGCCATACCAGTGGGTGATTTATTTATTTATCTTTTCGTATGGAATATGTAGTAGCTTATGTCGGGAAGCTGGGTTTAGTATAATGCGGCATTCCCTTTATTCTTTAAACGACAAGGAATTTTTTGGTGAAACTTAATAAGAATATTGACTGGCTAGTATCCTAACTATTTCTCGCACGTTTATTTGCCAAAAGTTCTTCAACAGCTCGGCGCCAGTCAGTCATTCGCAACCGTATGCTGCTAATGCCGCATTATACTAAAGCCAGCCTTTCGACATACATAAGCTACTATGCCATACGAACACAGATTTATTTTATTGGTTGGCATAAGATTTCCCAACATTTCTATATCGTTCTACATCCCACTCATCTATCGTTACATACCAATTAGATCATCCATTCTTTATCATAAAATTTCATGTATCTGCCTACGGAGTTATCAGAAAATTTTAATGCAGTATTTACCCTAAGCGACTACTAAAAAAAAAAAGTTTTGTAAATTGCCTTTTTCTGTAATATTTGTTCAACGTCTCTTTGCCATACATATACACTGACATACATATAAACTCTGTATATATCTCCTAGAACACTTTATGAAAATCGTCAAGCTGTATCTGCGAACACGCACAAAAATCATTAAATTCTTACGAAATATTTAAGTATGCAAATTTACTAACTGAAGCGCTGATTTTGAAATGTGAAAGAAAAGTGGGTCGATTTGCTTTTGTTGTTTTTTTTTTTCATAGGCGTTATGGCAGTGCGCTACACTCAAATGGGCCTTTGAAATCAGGATAAGCCTGCTTTTTTCATCGAATTCCGCCGTGGGTGTGTGCGTATGTGTCAAAGCACCGCTGTTTACACGCTTTATACTCGATTTTTGTTTGCATGGCGATGGAAAATCTCGAGTTCTTCGATTGCCAGTAACTCAAAGAAGCGCTGGCTTTTATACTAATAACTATCTTCTTATACAAATGAAAACTCATATGAATAAGTGTAGATATGTATGTATTCTTCTTTTATGGAAATATTTAATTTTCCACTGTTTTAAGGGGAGGCATTCGCTGTATGGCTGGTGTGTGAGATTTAAAACTTTTAAACATCCTACAAAAAATTATTTGCATGTATTTTTGCACCTTTTATGAAAAATAGCAACAATGTTGAAGTGCGCTTGCAACACTCGCAACACTCCAACACTTAAGCCAAAAATTCACACAACGCTCCACGGCAACAACAAACGGCCGGCATTTGCTTCATCATACAAGGCAATCTTTTATTGCATTTTATTTATTTTACATACTCGCCTGCCTCTTTATTCGTTGTGAGTGTACATTTCGACTCATCGCCTTTCGCTTTCAGCCAAACGCACGCAATATGCCACACTTCATAATTTCATTATTTACTTCAGTCAGCCATGTAAAAGGATACGCTGCATGCCACTCATCGCGCGAGCGCACGACACGCAGCAAACAAACACTTGCTTGTGTACTTACTTGGCTTGGTGTAGGAAGCTCCCATACTCACTAAAAATATATATATGTATATGTATATAGAAATGTTTAGCTTTGCTTTTAGCTGGAATTTGTTTATTTGTTTCTTATTGTTGTTGTTTGAACTATCACTACTTTTGCACACACTGTTTTCGCTGTTTTGGGTGGTTCTCTTTTCTACGTACGTACGCGTACGTGCGCGTGCCACTGACTGGGACTCGAAACGTTTTAACCCATGCCAGCATTTTTTTTCCACTCAGCTGCTTATCCACATTACTGGATGCGTACGTGCCGCTTCCGCTGCTGACCAGCTCCATTTTCAATCCTCAGTTTCTTTTCACAGCCACTCATTCACGCTGATTTTGTTGGCATCCATTTACCATTTGTATTTATTTTTATTTTTATTCCGCTGTCCATCGCATTGTCTGACGACTGTCTATTTGATTCTAGTACTTATGTATATCACTGCTTGCCGGTTTGTCTGCTGCTCTTCACTTTCGCTTTCTTCGCTTGCGTTGCTTGGTGCGGTGCTGCCACGTGCCATGACGCATGCAATGCTTTACTTTTAATTGGATAATTACTCATCTACTTTGACAGAATTTCAATTTTCATGAATGAATGCGGATGTGATTTTTTGCCGGAGCTGCACAACATTTCCTGTAACAGTTAACATTTCTGAGGGTGAGTGGTGCATATTAAATAGCAACTGTACGCAATGAGCTTATTTACTTTCACTCCGGCATTTGTGAGTATGCGTAATTAATGTCCCAACGAAAATAAGTACAATCCTACTAATAATATGTGTTGTAAATGTGAGAGTTTGGGAGTGCGCCAGGCAATATTTTTTCAAATTTTTTTCTAATCTTTGAGAAATTA